>NC_053490.1:205880766-205915766 GCF_905171775.1 Rana temporaria | reverse complement strand
GAGATGAGTTTTGATCTTTCTCCTGAACGCCAAGTGATTTTCCTCCAACCGAATGCCGGTTGGTAAAGCGTTCCATAGTCTGGGACCCTGGACCACGAATCTTCTTTCTCCTTTGGACTTGTAATTGGCTTTCGGTATCTGGAGGAGATTTTGGTTGGTGGATCGCAGAACGCGATTGGAGTTGTGAGCTTTTATTTTTTCGCATAGATAATGGGGAGCATTCCCATGGATACATCTATGCGTTAGAGTGCTTTAAAAACAATTCTGTCTTTAATTGGCAACCAATGAAGGGCTCTCAGTGAAGGTGAGATTGATTCCCAGGGTTTTTTCCCAGTCACTAGTCTAGCGTCCGTATTTTGAACGACTTGCAGACAAGCGATTTGGTACTTTGGGAGTCCGGGGTAAAGGGCGTTTGCATAATCCAATCTGGAGTTTACAATAGCTCCCACCACGGCCGCTATGTCTTCTTTCGGAATGAAAGGAGTTTGGGGGGCTCAAGTATTAGGGGGGCTGCTGCACACAGGTTTTTTATCTTAATGCATCAAAGATAAAAAAGAAAAACCTTCTGCCTTTACAACCACATTAATGCAGGTATAAAAAAGCTTTAGAAGCACTATAAGCTAAAGCCCTCAACTGCATACAAAATTGTCCTGTGGCAAAACAATCAACCTTTTTAAAGAGATTGTGAATTGCCATAATCCCCTGTTCTTTCATATCACAGGGATTAACAGCAGAAAATAGAGGGGTGAAATTCTACAGCCAGGGGGAGCGGCAGGCAGCCGCTTAAAGAAAACAAACAATAAAATAAACATTCCATTCCACTTGCTTCGCTAATGCAATTATGGCAGCATGAGGAGAGGCTCTGAGGAGCGAGAGATTTTGTTTTTTAGCCTCCCAGTGGCTCATCATATAGGAGGTAATGAACAGGCTGGCAAGGCCTCTTTTTTTCTTCCCCAAACACAGACACCTGCCTATAAGTACTGCTAATGTGCCGTCTTCCTCACCCTCCGCTAATCCTACAATAACAGGACACAGCTATCTCCCGGGCTGGTTCACAGAGCCTTGCACTGAGGGCCTTTACAAAAGGATTTGCTCTTAGAGTTGGCGTTGAATAAATAAAATGTCCCCAAATCATCTCTACGCCCAGTGTCTTAACGCTAGCATGGTCCAACTGCCAGCTTTGCCGTTGCACCCGTTCCACCTCCTGGAATAAGCCCTTTGAGTTTATGGCTTATGTGACACCACAGTGGTAGGTACTCGGTTGCCATTTTTCCCAGAAAGACCATCACCATCAGCAGAAAACCGATGGGGCAAATTCCATACCCAAGGGGAAGGTGAAGCAGCATCAAAAAGTTAATCAAAGGATCAATAATATACATAGGTTGGCCGCCTATCCTCAAACCTTCCTTCAATGGTCAAACATATGAGAGCAGTCTGGCAGCACATATCTCCTGTCATACACCGTTGGGTTTGTGATAGGTATATACTTTCATTTTAATTACTATCTTTAAAAGAAAAAAAGGCTGCAAAGAAATAACCATTGCAAAAAAGGCTGCAGTAAATCAAAAGCATTAAAAATGGTAAAAACCCTTCTCTCGCTCTCCTTAAATTCTTCAAGATACACTGCATTTTGCAGTACAATGTCAATATGGCTGCAAAGAACAAACTTTCAGTTAGGGCTGGCTTATCTAAGCCATTAGAACTATAGGCCAATCCCCCCCCCCCCATTTTGGATAGAGCAAGGTAGGGTTATAACCCCTACCAGTTTTTTTTTCCCCATCTGTATCCCATTGGGGAGATTTAGCCTAACAGTAAGTGAGTGGAAATCCCTGTAAATTAAGGCAATTCCTTGGGAACCCCCAGGTAACCAGAACTAGTGAGGAAAACCCCAAATTTGGAATTTTCTTTTACTTTCAATGATAAATGGTACACAGGGACAAATTGAGAGGGTGAATCTAACTAATGGAAGCACAGACAGTTATAAGAACTGACAGTCTAATCTATCACCACTCGTGACCTTGTGCCCCCTTATAGACACAGGATGACTTGCACCTAGGCAGAGCCAGGGGGAGATTGAGTTTCCAGAGCTCTCTAAAAAGGTAGGCTGGGTTCCAAACGCCCCCCCGCTCAAATGCGACTCCCGTCACAGGTCACAAATAGCTTTCACTTTTTCAATATATGCGGTGTAGTATGAAGCATTCTAAAAGCAAGTATGACTTGGATAGTGCAATAAAAAAACATTTCCACAACTGCCATATGTGTATATTTTTATCTATGTGATACTATGCTGTTTAGGACATTTTAACTACTTGCCGACCTGCCGCCGTCATTCTACGGCGGCAGGTTGGCTCTCCTGCGCGAGAGCACATAGCTCTACGTCGGCTCTCTGCGCGCTCCCCCGCGTGCCCGGCGGGTGCGATCGCCGCCGGGCACACGCGATCGCTCGTTACAGAGCGGGGACCGGGAGCTGTGTGTGTAAACACAGCTCCCGGTCCTGTCAGGGGGGGAAACGCTAATTCTCTGTTCATACAATGTATGAACAGAAGATAAGTGATTTCCCCTAGTGAGGCCACCCCCCCCCCCACAGTAAGAACACACCCAGGGACATACTTAACCCCTTCACTGCCAGTGGCATTTTTATAGTAATCCAATGCATTTTTATAGCACTGATCGCTATAAAAATGCCAATGGTCTCAAAAATGTGTCAAAAGTGTCGGCCATAATGTCGCAGTACCGGAAAAAAAAAAAAAAAAAAACCGCTGATCGCGTTAAAAATAAATAAAAATGCCATAAAAATACCCCCTATTTTGTAATTGCTATAACTTTTTCGCAAACCAATCGATAAACACTTATTGCGATTTTTTTTTTTAATGAAAAATATGTAGAAGAATACGTATCGGCCTAAACTGAGGAAAAAAATTTTTTTTTTTTAATACATTTTTGGGGGATATTTATTACAGCAAAAAATTAAAAATATTATTTTTTTTCAAAGTTGTCGCTCTATTTTTGTTTATAGCGCAAAAACTAAAAACCGCAAAGGTGATCAAATACCACCAAAAGAAAGCTCTATTTGTGGGGAACAAAGGACGCCAATTTTGTTTGGGAGCCACGTCGCACGACCGCGCAATTGTCAGTTAAAGCGACGCAGTGCCGAATCGCAAAAAGTACTCTGGTCTTTGACCAGCAATATGGTCCGAGGGTTAAGTGGTTAAAGAACCATTTGCATTAGTCCTACTTCCTAGAAACATGCACACAAGCATCTCTCTGTAATAAATATACATATCTTACCATGTCTCTACGCTTGCCCTCAAAAACACGGGTAACGGAGGTTAGCTGTGCATTAATGTATTTGTTGATGAGGCCATTCCACTGATTTAATGAATGAAGCGTGCGGAGAAGAGCTACAATCTCCTCTGCTAGGGTACTGCTGTGAGTTGCAGTAAGGGAGGCTTGGGGCCTTGCTTTCCTCCTCCTCAATGTGGATTCTAGAAAAATCATACAGCATTATTGCCACTGTGAAAGGCCCATACAGTACAATTAAATTAGCAATGACGTTACCTACTCACCTCTCAGAAGAGGGATGTCAGAGGAACATGTGCTCAGCAAGCTACCCAAAAACCCAAATAGTTTTTCCACTAGCAGTTTCATATCTGCAGACCTCTCATTTTTGTCCCAGGAGGGGAGGACAGCTTGCAACAGTCGAACTGCCAGTATCTAGAAAACAACAAACAAGTTAAATTGTGGCAAAGCGAAACCAAGGATTATAAATAAAAGTCAATATTTAAAGTAAAAAAAAAAAAAAAAATACTTTTCTTCAAGTGTCCAACCAAATGAGGCAAAATACACAAAATGCATACAGAAGGTTTTTTCCATCAGGGTTAAAAAATAAAAAAACTTGAGCCTTTACAACCACTTTAAATACAACAACATTAAAGCCCAACTCCAGCTAGCACTGCAATTTACATCAATAAATGAAAGCTGATAATTGTAAGCACCCATGTCAGTGGTAAATGACTTGTCTCAACCGCCTAACTGCTATGTTTGCAGAGGAGCTTCTTCTGTTCAAAAATAACAGACTCTCCAGATAAAAATATAGGGGAAAAAAAACCTACAAAACAAAAAAAGGGGAAAACTAATGCAGCCAATAAGTCCAAAAATTGGTAAGCTACAATAGAATTTAATATGTCTTTTAAGTATTTATAAAGCAATAACTTTTTTTTGGATGTAGGGAATGGTTTAAAACTCCCAACCGCTTATTTTTCCTGAATTGCAAATGGAAATATATAGTATAATAAAACCATGCTTTTTGTAAGGTCAGCGCTAACCGTTTTGATTTTCATGGCATGGTTTGCAGACCACCACCATTTAAAAATACAGCAGTCTATAATTTCATGTAGAACTTTCTATAACCTACAAAAAAAAAAACAGCCCAGAGAGACAAAATAAATTGTGCTCATGAGCACATACCGTGGCACCGACACTGAAAGCTTTAAAAATAGAAGCAACACTGCCATACTTTTAGGCCTTCTTTAAAAAAAAAAAGAAAAAACAAACAAACGCACACACTTTTCTTGGGGGTGGGTAGGAACTAAAAAAAATAAAAAAAAATACAAAATGTAGGCCAAGGGTCTCAAACTGGTGGCCCTCCAGCTGTTGTAAAACTACAAGTCCCATCGTGCCTCTGCCTGTGGGAGTCATGCTGGTAACTGTCATTCTTGCAATGCCTCATTGGACTTGTAGTTTTGCAACAGCTGGAGGGCCGCCAGTTTGAGACGCCTGATGTAGGCTGTTATGCCCCAAGAAATGAAAACGTGCGCACAAAAAACAACGCGATTAAAGCAAATGACCAACACAGAACCACCCAGCCCACAACCACCATACAGTTTTTGGAGCAAAATAGAACTAAAAATATGAAAATACCATAAAAGGGAAGGGACTGCCAATGGACTTCAAGTAAAAGGAGTTCATGGCAAGTAAAGAAAGAAAGAAAGAAAGAAAGAAAGAAAGAAAGAAAGAAAGAAAGAAAAAAAAAAACGATTTTCATTATCTGTTTTGAGGGACAGATTCTCCGCCTGCCCCGCCCCCCCCCCCTCCCCATGTTGATGAGGGCCTCTTCACCACAACCCTGGCCTGACAGTTCTTAAATAACTAAGGTGCGGGGCCACCCAATGACGTTACAGTGACCCCAGCCCTTTGTGATGTTATCACCCAGATAAGGATCCCCCTACCCCAAAGTACAAAAAAAAAAAGAAAAGCCATTCTTTTTAAGCACCTGAAGCATTAGAGATAAAAGCTATCAATTCCATGCCAAGGAGTCTTGACAGCAAAAAAAAAAAAATAATAATAATAATAATAATAATAATAATAATAATAATACAGATTTAAAACAGATGGATAGCTATATAAAACATACATAAAAACAAACAAAATGAAATGATTAACGATGATAAAGCACACAAAATACCTGTCTTTGCAATGTGGCAGCAGTGAAGGATTCTGGTCCCTCCACAATCTTCATCAACAAGGATATCCATTGTGACATACTTAATGTACTGCACATTTGTGGCATGAGAGCAATGCTGCGGATGAATCCCAATGTGCACCAGCTCCTATTCTGCTCTTTATAGACCAGTTTATTTGAACAGGCCACTGGAAAAAAAAACAAAGATAATGTAATTTAAAAAAATAAACTGTTATTAGGTGGCAATAATGTACTATGGAGGGAAAAAAACCTCAGACAAGGGATAATGTTAGATTTGTTCCTAATCAAAAGGGAATCACATTTGACAAAGAAATACTATGGGCCAGATCCACAGGCGAAGTACGCCGGCGTATCTACTGATACGCCGGCGAACTTTTAAATTTCCCGCGTTGAATCCTCAAAACAAGATACAACGGCTTCTGGGTTAGATCCGACAGGTGTACGTCTTCGTACGCCTTCGGATCTAAGATGCAATACTTTGGCGTCCGCTGAGTGGTGTTCACGTCGTTTTCCGCGTCGGGTATGCAAATTAGCGATTTACGACGATCCACGAACGAACGCGCGGCCGTCGCATTTTCTAACGTCGTCTGTAGTCGGCTTTTTCCAGCGTATAGTTAAAGCTGGTATTTTGTGGCGTATAGATAGAATTGCCATTTTAAGTATGGCCGTCGTTCCCGCGTCGAAATTTGAATTTTTTTTTGGTGCAAGTCGTCCGTGAATAGGGATGGACGTAACCTCACGTCTAAGTTAAAAAAATGACGTCGTTGCGACGTCATTTCACGCAAAGCACGGCGGGAAATTTCTGGACGCCGCATGAGCAGTTCATTCGGAGCGGGGACGCGCTTCATTTAAATGAAACCCGCCCCCAACCCGCCCAATTTCAAATCCGCCGCCAGAAATACACTACGCCGCCGTAACTTACGGCGCAAAATCGCTGAGGATTCGAAAATGCGCCAGGTAAGGTACGGCGGCGTAGCGAATCTCCGATACGCTGCGCGGAACTAAATGTATGTGGATCTGGCCCTATGCCATTACAATAAAACCACCATTAAAAATATTCGGTATTGCTTATGCAATATGATGGCAGCTGAACGCTAATCAGACCGATTTTGTAAAGGAAAATGTGGATGCCCTTTAAACGTGCTCGTAAGGGTTAAAAATGTTTTTGTAAAGTAAAATAAAACAAATATGTCATATTCATCTGCAATGTGCATTGGTTTTGCACAGAGTAGTCCCAATCCTCCTCTTCTCGAGTCCCTCTCCAGTGCTCCCGACTCCCCCATAAACCTCTCCCCCCAGCGTGTGCCGCCTATAGAAAGCGGAATCACTCCCGGGTATTGACACAGACGGTGGGGCTCAGCCACACTCCCCCCCTCATAAGATTTGATTTACAGGTGTGAGAGCCTATGGCTCCTGCTACTATCAATCTGCCCAGTCAGAAAAGACAGAGCTTGGAAATTACCTATTCTCGTGCACAGCGCTGGATAAAGATCAGGCTCAGTAAGTATAAGGGGAGGATCCTCTGCAGTGTTTTTTTTTACCTTAATGCAGAGAATATCACGTTAACCACATCCTAACTGCATCATAGCAGAAAGACGGCTACATTGTAGCTCTTATCTGTGTAGCTGATCACAGATTGTGGTAAAGGGCCAATCACAACGGCCCTTTACCACATGAGAAGCTGTGTCCAATCACAGCTGATCACAGTGTATACAGAATTACCGGTTATGAGCATTCCTCTCCTCAAGTGCAGATAATCAGGGCCATCAGTGCAGCCTATATCAGTCCAGCCCATAGCAGTGCAGGAGAAAAATTACTTATTTGGAAAATAATTTAAGAGAAACCAAGAAAGTTTTTTTTTTTAAAGGTTTTGTTTTTTTGTTGTTTGTTTAGTAAATAAAAAAAACTAGTGCTGATTAAACATCACCAAAAAAAGTGCTGTCTCAAAAAAATTAGAACAATTTCAGATGGGTACATTGTTGCATGACTACACAATTGTCAAAGTGCGACAGCACTGAAAGTGCTCAGTAAGCAAAAAAAAAATAAAGGCTTTAGAAAAACTTCTAGTTATGTCCCTGCAAATATCTTCCCTCACCTGTTTTATCCATGGTGCCACTTTGGACCAACATGCGCAGTAATCCACACAAGGTTTTGGTTGCTTCACATTGCATAACCTCAGCATTGACCCCAGCTGAGAGACACAAGTTCTGTAGAAGGTTTACAGTACTCATCAACATCATAGAGGTAGGGTGGAGATTCTTGTCTGCCTGCTCTCCTTCTGAAAGGCACAATGAAAACACTATTTAGATGATCCAAAACTACTCACACTGGATCAGGCAAAATAAAAGCTCATGCAGATAAACCCAAGGTTAACCTGAATCATCTTCAGTGTCAGAGTCATCTGCCATGGGCTGGGTAGCAGGTGGAGGTTCTGTCAGCTTCAGATCATACTTCCCTTCTTTGCCCATTCTGTATGAATTGGTGCTTCCTGTATCCCACTGAACTCTAATCCAGCCATCTTCTCCAAGTTCTCCAATGACACGACCCAGCCCAGGCGGTGGGCCATCCTTGGAGAAAAATAAAATAAAAATTAAGAAGATAAAGCTGGATAATAAAAACACAGAAATCCAATAGATTACAAACACAACTGACTAAAAAGCAAGCAAACACTTAGGCTACTTTCACACTGGGGTGGTGAGGGCATTGGCAGTAAAAGCGCTGATGCCCTTAGCACTATTTGGCCGCTAGCGAGGTGCCTTTAACCCCCACTACCGGCCGAAGGAGGGGTTAATGGCGCCTGTGTAGCGCCGCTGCTGAAGCGCTTCGCAGGCGGCAGCGCTGCCCATGCATTCCAATGGGCAGGGGCAGTGGAGGAGTGATGTTTACACCGCTCCTCTACTGCCCCCAAGATGCTGCTTGCAGGACCATTTAACATCCCGCAAGTACACCGCTTCAGTGTGAAAGAACTCGGGCTTTCACACTGGAGTGACAGGAAATGCGCTTTTACAGGAGCCATTTTTAGCACTAAAAACACCTGTAAAGCGCTTCAGTGTGAAAGTGGCCTAACAAATTGTATCCATTTACTAAAAGTAGAATAAAAAAAAGTTGGGGAAATAAAGGGCCATGACCCATTTCAAAACTCTCAAGTACTATAGAATAATTTACCATGAACGCTATGAGATACAGAGAGGGGTGGGGATCGGTGAAGTTCTGCAGTCCAGCAAAAAAAAAAAACAATGCGGCTGCTTGGGATTTCAGTATAGCAGAGGCAGTCTGGCCAGCCAGCAACAGAATTAAAAGTGGTTTTAAAACCCTACAAATACCCAGTGAAATGACCAGCCTCCAGTATTAAACAGAGATGAAACTACCAACTCCTTCTAGAAAAGTTGTATATTTATCTGCAGCCTTCTCTCCTCTACATCCATTAAAAAGTGCAGCATTTCCAAGCTTCCAAAAGCAGCGGGTGGGGGGGGGATCTGATATCACACACTGCATAGAACAGAGCCGACTGTATTCTGAGGCCTGAGTGTAGGGAATGAATACACACCCCCTTTTACAGTCTCACAGGGAAAACTGCACAGGCGAGACTGTCAAGCACAGGCTGTGTGCTAGAGCTCCACTGTTACCAATAATCACTTGGAGTCAGGATAACCTGTCAGCTATGCATTAAGCAAAGGAAGGCGACATCTAACAAAAAGGCGTGTGCTCACTCCACCTCTTCCCCACTGACTCCCGCTGTGACTGGACTTTGAATTTTTTCCTGTCATCCACCCACTCTGCTCAGATCAGCAGATCTGTCTGCTTAAGCTCTGCTGATCACAAACAGAGTCCGCCCTGCAAGAAAGGGGCCTAAATGTTTTATTTAAATTAACCCAAATAAAAAAGAGCCCATAGCTTGAGCAATGCTACAAGTTCATTAAAAGAGAAATACAAAAACATACTTGGTCTCCCCACTTCCAGTCAACTCCTCTCATCACTCTGGTTCCGATTTTCATCATGGCAGCGAGCTCAGGTCCGGAGGCAGGCAGCTGCACTGGTGTAGTTTCCTTTCTAGACTCTTCCAATACAGTGGCAGATACTCCCAGTATACATGTATTTGATTCTTCTTCAATGTTGTCAGAACTCGGACCTGGGTAATTCGTTTATAGAATGCATCATGACATTTAGTATATACATTATGCCATTTTAATTTACATAAAAAAAAAAAAAAAAATTTGTTAATACTTTCACAACATTCCTCCTGGCCAAATAAACCTCCATGAAAAAGGCTGGAATCATTTAATATTAACACATGGAAGACTTAAACTGGCTAGAAAGAACATCTTGCTGTTTTTATACATAAACATCTGATACACTACTATTGCCTACCAATAAGTCGCATGATGGTTTGAGTCAAGGCCAGCATGCCAGAGTTGAGAAGCAGATTGAGGCTATTGGCTCCATGTTGCCGAGTCAGCATGTTTAACATTACCAGCATAAACCTGGCTTGTGGTATGGTCCCTAGACTTGGTCCTGAAGGATTTTCATTGGTGATTGCCTGCAGGGGGACAGGCTGAACTCCTAAGGAGACAAAAACATGAGTTTAACCATTTTTCCGCTAAAATTACCGCTTGCAACAAAAGCCACACTACCTCCAAGGTACATACCTATTTCTTTAAATCTACTCGAGGCATCAAGCAATATATTTCTGATATTCTGAATGGCCCACGCATATAGTTTGCCATACGTCACCTCCAGTAACATTCGGTTAAAAGGTGGAATGAGGTCAACATCCTTCAGGCAGTCTGTCAGAGGCTCACTACAACATATGAAGCAATTAGAGTGTAGAAAACACAACATCTACAGTACATAATACTGTCTGAAAATGACAAAGTACCTCAGATTGGTTCCCTCTGGAACTAGTCTCTGCCAGCCACAAAACATTGCATACTGTACAGATGGAAGAAGAAAGGTTTTTGCAGCCAGTTTTAACATGGTGTCTATTCCTTCTAGACGAACCTCCGCTCTCTCCAGCTGTGAGCAAATAAAACAAATCATTTAAAATTAAATATTTTGCACAATTAATAGAATGGCAAAAGAAGAAAGTCATGTTGTACATTTTTGGTGGATTTATACTCAAAAAGTGAAAATTTGCATCTCACTGGGAATACAGTTGTGCTCGGAGAATTGGTAGTATACAGGATGTACCATTTTTAAAGGAAAACATGAGTGAGCAGACAAAAAAAATATTTCTTATGGGATTCCTAGTCTGTAACTGTAGGTCATAACAGAATGGCACGATCATAAAACAAAAAACAACATGGCAACAAGTAAAGAAATGAAATGACCCCTGTTCAAAAGTCTGCATCCCCTTAGTTCTTAATACTGTGTATTGCCCCTTTTATCATTAATGACAGTGTGCAGTCTTTTGTAATGGTTGTCTATGAGGCCCCAAATTCTTGCAGGTGGTATAGCTGCCCATTGTCTTGAGAAAATGCTTCCAGGTCATACAAAGTCTTTGTTCGCCTTATATGAACTACACGTCTGAGATCTCCCCAGAGTGGCTTGATAATATAAAGGTCCGGAGACTGATGACCGCTCCAGAACCTTCACCTTTTTCTGCCGGCTGGCAGAAGACACAAAGCCGATGCTTTGTTTGGGTCTCAGGTTTAGTAACCCGGAAATGAGGTCATGACATCACTTCCCAGGTTATAGAAAATAATTGACTATAAACTCTCAGGTACAGGCTCTGCAACAAAATGAGGAGAGAAAAAATAAAAGTCCTGGACGGCCGCACATCGTTGAAGACATATTAAATATCTTGAATGGCAAATAAAATCCAAATACAGTCACGTCATGTGTCGGCAAAGGCATGGAAAAACAGCTGATGTGTTTCACACCATATGTTGGGGCTTGGTCATAGCTAGAATACCATATATGTATGCATATATGGAAATAAACTAGACAACCAAACGGTACAAAAATGTATTGAAAAAACCCACCCTACATAATCAAACCATGAAAATGGAAGATACCTGAAGAAAGGAGGCAATGAGACATATATTTTGCTGAAACATGAAGTGACTGTATTGGATTTTATTTGCCATTCAATACATTAATAAAGATGCCTTCAACAGTGTAGTTTACTGGCATCTTAAAAAGGCACCAGTTAAAAAGAGAAGAAGAAAAGAAAAATTATTCAAAAACACTGATCGTAACGTTTTTAATACTTTTAAGTGCAGAGGAGGGGTTTGGGGTCTTATAGACCCCCGATCCCTTCATAAAGAGTACCTGTCACTGCCTATTACTGTCACAAGGGATGTTTAAATTCTTTGTGACATCAATAACCGTGATAAACAAAAATACAACATTTTTAAATGTACAAAAGGAAATCGGCACATAATCGGCCATCGGCCTGAGAGGTGGCCGAAATATCGGTATCGCATCGGCAACGGAAAAACTATAATCGGTCAATCCCTAGTTGTGGCTGCAATCTTTGTCTCCCAGACCTTGGCATGGTATGAAGAGATCCCTGAAATTTTCCACTTCTTAATAAGTGATCGAATATTACCGATTGGCATATTCAAGGCTTTGGATATCTTTTTTCCCCCCCATCTATATAAAAGTTCCATTACTTTGTTATGCAGGTCTTTTGACAGTTCTTTTCTGCTCCCCCCCCCCCCCAATGGTTTAGCATCTAGTCTGCTCGGTGCTTTCACACGAGAGCTACCAAACTCGCTGACTATTTATACACAGACAGGAATTGCAATTTAAAAAGACAGAGATGTGAGAAATTAACCTTCATTTGTAACTTTAACCTGTGTGTGTCACCTTGTGATGTCTGTATCAAGGTCAAACGTTCCAGGGGATGTAAACTGGGCAATTTAGGGGATTTTGGTTATTATGATTTAGGCTGGGTTCACACTGGTATAACACAACTGTCATACTATTTTTTCCCTGTGACATCGGTCCTACTTCCATCTGACTTGAACAGGATAAGATTTTGCTCCAGCTTTGACCAACTTGTCCTTTGACCAATCAAAACAATCCGTGTGACTTAAATTCCTTTTACTGCTGCTGTTTTCACCATGTCGAATGTCTCAAGTCGGATGGTTAGGACAAGGATCCGACTTTGACCCTACTTCAATGATATTCAATGGGTTGAAAACAGACCAAAGTAGTGCAGGAACCTTTTCTAAAGTCAGACCGACTTGTGTCGGACCAATTAAGATGGATCTCATAGGGAACCATTGATTTGTACACGTCATGCGACATGTGTGCCCAAAGTCGGAGGGTCACAACAGTATGAACCGGGCCTCAAAAAAGGAGCCAAACAACTGATAATAAATGGCTTCATATGATCCTTAAATAAGAGACAGGTTTTTGGCATGCCAGGGTATGCAAACTTTTGAGCACAGCTGTCCAATGAGAGCTTACAATATAACTAAGGGCAAAACTTTTTTTTTTTTGGGGGGGGGGGGAGAGAAGAATTAAAAGGCTTGTCAGTTTTTATTGCGGTCTGTGCCCGTTAAGCAGAGTTACCCTCTCTGTTTGTCCTTTTTACCATTATTATTGAAAGCAAAAGAAAATCCCCAATTTTAGGTTGTCCCTATGAAAGTAATAAAGGTGGACATTTTCCAATGGGGACACTAGTCCTGGTGACCTGGGGGTACCCCGAGGAATTCCCTTAATTTGCAGGGATTTCCTCTTCATTCCCATTTTGGCTATGGGACAGGTAGTGAATGTAAATCTCTGCAGTACACAGATGGTGACAATAAACCTTATAAGGGTAATAACACTCCCATACTCTATACAAAAAAGGAAAAAAAAAAAAAAACACACGTTCTGTCTATAGTTCAAATTTCATTCTGCCCAAAAAACAAAAAAAACAAAAAAAATCACTCTTAAAAGTTACAGCGCACTTCCTGACATATGACTGTGCCAAGGCACTATAGCGCCAAGGCACGGCACCTGACTGCTAGTCCCACAAGATTTCATGATGTCATTCTTGTTCTGCTCACTTTTCTGCTTGCCGAGAGCCTATATCTGAGCACTTGTAATGCAAGGATCTCTCTGCTTCATTGGATCTGTGCTTTCTGCACCTCTCCTCTGCTGCTTGTTCATTACCCCATCAATTCATCAGATCAACAATCATTATGAGGGAAGCTCTGACCAGAGGAAGCAAAGCTACTTCTTCCACACAGACAGTGAAATGATGGGGGGGAATCAGCGACTAATCATTTGACTTCTGCACGTGGATCCTGGTAAATGCCTCTTATACTTGTACAAAGATAGCGCTTTTAAGCACTACCATAGTAACAAATACAGGGTTAGCAGGATAAATCATAATATATCACACAAAATTTTAAATGGAAAAAAATCCAGTACAGGTAAAATCTAGACAAATATAAAAACTGAATATACTGAGGGTGGCAGTATGGAGTTATACCTGCTTCAGTAAACACTTCCTCATTTTCTCTACATCCACTGGCTCCTCCTTCAGCGCAAACTCCACTATAGTGCTTAGCAATGCAGACTGAGGATAGGTACCCTGCACGTTATGTTTCAGCCATTTGTATTTATGGACACCTGTTACAGAGCTGAGGATGGGCTGCCATTTATCCTGTTGGGAGAAAAAAAAAAAAAAAAACGTATATTTAGAAAAAATTTCCTCAAGAACATAAATGCATCATACCATAATTTTTGTTTCTTTACTAAGTTTATGTATTCTATAATGTGTGCAAATCAGGAATTCTGACTTGAAATCTATAGGCTTGTTCTGAATGCGTGATACATATGGCAAATTTTATCATAATCATAGCAGCCACAATTTGGAGAAGCTGTGCATGGCAACCAATCATCTTCTAACTTCAGCTGTTCAATCTGTAACGAGCGATCGCGCGTGCCCGGCGGTGATCACGCCTGTCGGCGTCAGGGGCGAGTGGGGGGGCGCGCACGTCCCTATTGGCTGCTTGGCGAGATGACGTATAGCTACGTGATCTCGCCCAGCAGAGCCGACCTGCCGCCGTATAACTGCGGCGGCTGATCGGCAAGCAGTTAAATTAAAAACAAAGAAGTGAAAAAAATTAGAGAAGGCAGTTTATTTAAAAAAACAAAAAATAAAAAAAACACTGTTCTCCCAGGGAAGATCCATTATCAATCACGACGACTGCCACCATCGTCGATCTAATTTTTTTTTTAAATAATATGGCGATGGGAGTTTACCCCCCCCCCCTTCACCAAAGAACACTGCCCCACATGTGCAGTAGGAAAAAGGCTGTGAAGCCGCATATTATATATTAAAAAGTCAGCAGCTACAGTATTTGTATCTGAATGAGTCTGAAATTTTTATTTTTTCTGAAGGAGCCTGAAACTCCTCTTTAAAAGAGAAAAGGAAAAAAGCAAAAGTGCATGCAAAATGTCCCAGTGTGTGGGTGCAGGTTGAAGGAGGAAACTCCCCTTGGGGGAGGCTTTAGGCCTCAGGACAACCTTGTAACAAAAAGGAGAGTTTTTTTTTTTTTTTTTTTTTTTTACACAGGATAAGGCCACTAATTCAGAACCTTCACACAAAAATAGCCATGAGAAGGGTCACCTTGCAGGAATATCTCTAATAGGTGAGGAGGCATCTAGAGGATCTAAAGAACAATTGTTTTCCAGGTGCACTTGCATTGAGTCCGTGTTGACCTATGCAGATCAACGCAGCTTAACAGATGTAGAGTGGTGTGAATGAACCCCAAGCTTAAGGACAACCTAAAAAAAACTGCCATAAGCCACTACCTGGTAACCACTTTTCAAAAATATGAAAGTTTGCCAAATACTGTATGCCTGTACGCAGAAAAAATAAAACAGGACATAAAAAAGCACAATCTTTTGACTTACTTTTTGCGACTTAACCGCTATGGTCTTTTTATCCACAGACACAGGACTAGAAGGTACTACAAATGGCTCTTCTTGTTCACCTTCGTCAATACCAATTTTGGTGTCATCCACATCTGCCGATTCAGATTTTTTATGCACTAGCAAGCAAAAATAAAATGTACATTCATATACAAAAAAAGAAGAGTGCCAGCCCAAAAAAAATAAACAAGGACAACGACGACAATACAGCACTAAAGTTTTAGGCTGGCTATATATTTACCTTTCTTTTTTCGCTTCTCTCTAATGATCCTTTGCACTATTCTCCTCCAGCGAGGTACAGAGCCGAGAAGCTTTAGCTTTGATACAATAGACAAGTCATTACAGACAGCAGGCCGCAGTTCGTTGAAGAGAAATCGGAGGCGTTCTATGACAGGGGCGCACACTTCCTTATAAGAACGTCCTTGTTCCTGATGTGTCTAAATGTAAACATTAAAATGTACCTCATCATATATTGTTCAAAGTGCCTTCTACAGTGAGGGAGAAAAGGATTTGATCCCCTGCTGATTTTGTACATTTGCCCACTGACAAAAGAAAAATGACCAGTCTATACATTTTAATGGTAAACAGTGAGACAAAAAATAAATAAAAAATCCCCCCAAAAAAAAGCATTTGAAAAAAAGTTATAAATAGATTTGCATTTTGAGTGAAATAAGTATTTGACCCCTTCGCAAAACATGACTTAGCGCTTGGTGGAAAAACCCCTGTTGGCAATCACAGAGGTCAGATGTTTCTTGTAGTTGGCCACCAGCATTGCACACATCTCAGGAGGGATTTTGTCCCACTCCTCTTTGCAGATACTCTCCAAGTCATTAAGATTTTGAGGCTGACGTTTCGTAACTTGAACCTTCAGCACCCTCCATATATTTTCAATGGGATTAAGATCTGTAGACTGGCTAGGCTACTTCAGGACCTTAAAGAGTAACTGCAGTCCGCTCACATAATTTGTGATAAAAAAAAAAAAAAACACACACACACACACACACACACACACACACCTTTACCATTCTGAAGCTTCCCTCCAACCACTTTGGCCATTTTATATATACTGCGATTCTGTACTTGCCAAATATGCTGCAGAAATCTCCCTCCAACAAGTCTGGCTGCAGCCATTTTGACTGTGGGCAGCTGAAGCTTGCTGCCTGTTCACTTCCTGGATTTACACAGAGGCACACCTCTAGCTCTGCAGTCCTGCAGCTTTCATTGGCCCTCTTGAGGCCACATCCCCCCGGCAAACTCTCACAAAAGTGAGAGAAAGAGAGCTATGCATGATGTCACAAGCCAGGCAAGAAACAGGAAGGGAACTGTATAAAAACTAGTTAACAAGGGCAGAAAATGTAATGGATGAAAAGTTGGAAAAAATGACTGAAGGTCTGCTTTAAGGTGTTTCTTCTTGAGTCGCTCCTTTGTTGCCTTGGCCGTGTATTTTGGGTCATTGTCATGCTGAAATACCCATCTACGACCCATTTTTAATGCCCTGGCTGAGGGAAGGAGGTTCTCACCCAAGATTTGACGGTACATGGCCCCATCCACCGTCCCTTTGATGCGGTAAAGTTCTCCTGTTCTCTTAGCAGAAAACCCCCCCCAAAGAACAAATGTTTCCACCTCCATGTTTGACATTGGGGATGGTGTTCTTGGGGGTCATAGGCAGCATTCCTCCACCTCCAGACAAGAAGGGTTCAGTTGATGCCAAGGATCTTGATTTTGGTCTCATCTGACGACAACACTATCACCCAGTCCTTCTCCGAATCATTCAGATGTTCATTAGCAAACGTCAGACGGGCCTGTACATGTGCTTTCTTGAGTAGGGGGACCTTGCAGGCGCTGCAAGATTTCAGTCCTTCACGGCGTAGTGGGTTACCAATTGTTTTCTTGGTGGCTATGGTCTCAGCTGCATTGAGATCATTGACCAGATTCTACTGTATAGTTCTGGGCCGATTCCTCACTGTTCTCATGATCATTGAAACTCAGTGATCTTGTTTCTTCCACTTGCCAATAATTACACCAACTGTTGTCTCCCTCTCATCAAACTGCTTGCCGATGGTCTTGTAGCCCATTCCCAGCCTTATGTAGGTCTACGATCTTGTCCCGACATTCTTGGGCAGCTCTTTGGCCATGGTGGAGAGATTGGAATCCGATTAATTGATTGCTTCTGTGGACAGGGGTCTTTTATACAGTCAATGAGCTGAGATTAGGAGCACATTCTTAAAGGGTATAGAAGACACATGGGAGCCAGACATCTTGCTGATTAAAGCGGATCTCCACTCTAAAGTGGAGTCCCGCTGATCGGCACCCTCCCCCCCTCCGGTGTCACATTTGACACCTTTCAGGGGGGAGGGGGGTGCAGATACCTGTCTACAGACAGGTATCTGCACCCACTTCCGGCCCTACGATGCGGGAAAAAGACGGGTTTTTCCCTTGCTTCCCGTCCGTCCCCCGTTGTATGCTGGGAACACTCGGCTCCCAGCACACAGCGGGAGCCAATCGGCGGGCGCAGCGCGACTCGCGCATGCGCCGTAGGGAACCGGGCAGTGAAGCCGGAGCGCTTCACTTCCTGGTTCCCTCACCGTGGATGGAGGGGGGAGCAGCAGGGTGACGAGCGATCGGCTCGTCATCTGCTGCGATCGGCGCTGGACTCCAGGACAGGTAAGTGTCCTTATATTAAAAGTCAGCAGCTGCAGTATTTGTAGCTGCTGGCTTTTAATATATTTTTTTTGGGCACATCCGCTTTAATAGGGGTTCAAATACACTTTTCAGTCATTAAAATGCTAATTTATAACTTTTTTCAGATCCCTTTTTCCGGATATTTTTGTGGATATTCAAAATAAACCTACCATTAAATATGATCAATAAGACTGATCATTTGTTTGTCAGTGGGCAAACATACAAAATAAACAGGGGATCAAATACTTTTTTCCCCTCATTGTACTTTACTCTAGAAGTTGGACATGTAGCACTAACCTTTATGAGCGAGCACTTGGCTTGGTAAACCACACGACAGACATCGACCACAGATTTTGGCAATGACTTGTGCTTGACCTGATCCACATTCAAAGAACCATGATGAACCATTGACAGAGCAATATTACCTACAAAGGTGAAAAATAATATTGTTTCCAGCAGATCTGCTTGAACGTAAACTCTGAAATATGGTATAAGAAAAAAAGTTTCCAGCTATAACATCATACACACCTAAATCTTCGTGTTTCAGTAGACAACAGAGTAGCAGACGGCCGACTTCTTCCACTGGATGCTCAGGGGGAAAGGTAATTGGAGTGGTCAGATGGCATTGCTTACAATACCGCTCAATCTGACACAGAAAGTCCTGAAAACACAAAGCGTAAAAAAAAAAAGTGTAATACAAACAAGTTTCCATGTTTTAAAATAATAAATACAATTTTTTGCTGTAAAACCTTGCATTGCTACTAAAGCGGACCAGTATAATTTCCTATTATAATGCATCCTATTGTAGTTAAGAGATTCAGCCATTGGCTCCTACTGCTG
Source organism: Rana temporaria (assembly GCF_905171775.1). Lineage (NCBI taxonomy): Eukaryota > Metazoa > Chordata > Amphibia > Anura > Ranidae > Rana > Rana temporaria. The sequence continues at coordinate 205,896,886 of NC_053490.1, read as the reverse complement.
TCAAACATATCCTATTAAGAGTGAGCAGGGGGCAGGTCAAGCCACGCTGTATGTCTTTAACCACTTAAGACCCGGACCTTTAGGCAGGTAAAGGACCCGGACAGTTTTTGCGATTCGACACTGTGTCGCTTTAACTGACAATTGCGCGGTCATGCGACGTGGCTCCCAAACAAAATTGGCGCCCGTTTTTCCCCACAAATAGAGCTTTCTTTTGGTGGTATTTGATCACCTCTGTGGTTTTTAGTTTTTGCGCTATAAACAAAAATAGAGCAACAATTTTGAAAAAAATTCAATATTTTTTACTTTTTGCTAGAATAAATATCCCCCAAAAATATATAAAAACATTTTTTTTCCTCAGTTTAGGCCGATACGTATTCTACCTATTTTTGGTAAAAAAAAAAAAAAAAAATGGCAATAAGCGTTTATCGATTGGTTTGCGCAAAATTTATAGCGTTTACAAAATAGGGGATAGTTTTATTGCATTTTTATTCATTTTTTTTTTACTACTAATGGCGGCAATCAGCATTTTTTTTCGTGACTGCGACATTATGGCGAACACATCGAACAATTTTGACACATTTTTGGGACCATTGTCATTTTCACAGCAACAAATGCATTAAAAATGCATTGTTTACTGTGAAAATGACAATTGCAGTTTAGGAGATAACCCCTTCAGCGCCCCCTAGTGGTCAAGTGTGACCTCATTTGTGTTTCTAACTGTAGGGGGGCGGGGCTGGACGTGTGACGTCATTGATCGTGTTTCCCTATATTAGGGAACACACGATCAATGACAGCGCCACAGTGAAGAACAGGGAAGCTGTGTTTACACACAGCTCTCCCCGTTCTTCAGCTCCGGGGACCGATCGCGGGACTCCAGCGGCGATCAGGTCCGCTGGTCCCGCTCACGGAGCTTCGGACCGGGTCGCGGGCGCGCGCCCACGACCCACGGCTGGGCACTTAAAGAGGATGTACAGGTACGTGCTTTTGCCCAGCCATGCCATTCTGCCGACGTATATCTGCAGGAGGCGGTCCTTAAGTGGTTAAAGATGCACACAGCCAGGCTCAGAAGCAAGCCCAAGGGTGCGCTCCCAAAGCAAAGCAGCTTTGGGCTTTCACACTGAAGACTGCAGGGCAGGAGTTTTTCAGGCAGTATTTAGGCGCTATTTTTAGCGCTAAACCACCTGAAAAATGCCTTGGTGTGAAAGGGGCCTTAGAGTTGAGACATAAATTGTAAAATTGTGTACAAAGACTGCTCAACAGAATAACATTTGATTGTTTTGTCAGTGCAAGCTGTATGTAGATTATAAAATATAAAAAAAAAAAAAAAAAAGAGGAGTTGGACTGTACGTACCGTTTCAAAAATAGGTCCATTCATTATGCTCAACATTTATATTACCCTACAGATGGTCAACCTTAGACCCTTGTTACAATACAACTATGTGTTGTTGGCTTGCTCTGTGTCAAAGTCATGCGACTGGCCTCCAAATCACTTTACCACCTCAAATCTGCTTTACGCAAAGCAGGTACTAAAAGGACTCTGTAGACCCTAAACTGCACTCTACATTTTATGAATGGCTCAGAAAATATAGACGCAGTGTAAATAAAAACTTCAGTGTCCAGTAGGGAAAGCTATGCGCTTTTTGCTATAACCACTTGCTGACGGCGCACTGCAGTTTTACTGCTACAGTGCGGGCCAGCCGCAAAAAGTAAAAAACCCAGTGGTGATGAAATACCACCAAAAAAAAAAAAAAAGGATATAAAATGTTGTTTGCCTACACTGCATTGCATGACCGTGCAATCACCAGTTAAAGCGGCACAATACCGAATAGCAAATAATCGCCTAGTCATGAAGGTGGCAAAACCTTCTGGAGCTGAAATGGATACATAGGACCTTAAGGCTGCATTCACACCTCCGCGACAAGATACGCCGCCTACGCTGCGTATTTTGCCGCGAGTGTGTAACTTTTTTTTCTTTTTTTTAACAAAGCCTTCCCATTGCTTTGTATGGGCGAACGCCAATGCCGCCTGAAAAAAAGGGTCCGGGACTTTTTTTCAGGCGGCAGGCGTACGGCGTCTATGAGATGTGAACCATCTCATAGACAGCAATGGGAATTCTCCCCTCCAGCGGCACGAGCGTCCGGCGTTTTGTCGCGGAGGTGTGAATGGGGTCTTAGTGTTTCATCAAGAGCTGTAAAATATATATTATTAAGGATAAGCTCTACCAATTATAAATTATATTTAAATGCAAGTCTACCCAACAATTAAAAAAAAACAGTATAACATAATTACATCTCGAAAGAGCTCACCTTGACATTGTGGTCCTGGGTATTATTGTCAGCTATGGCCTGCAGAAAAGGCTGGGAATGAGCACTCATGGAGAGGCGATGGGCATACAGCTTTGATTTGTTGGGTGTAGTGTTCCCTGGAGAGCTGCAATTGTCCTCATCTTTTTCCTCATTGTAACTGTAATGAATCTGACTGGTTTGAAGGCCACCAGAAAATATAGAAGATTTGAGCCACCCTAGATGAAAAAAAAAGATATACAAAATCAATTGGAATTGTTTAGGCTCGGTTCACGCTATTCGGATTCCAAAGATGTGGAAATTTACACTCTGGCACTCAAGTCGCAAGAAAGCCACATCAAAGTAGTGGACAAATGTTTTCAAAGTCGCTGTGACTTTATGGAGCCTTAAAAAGTGTTCGCCTTTAAAAAGCATGTAACCTTTTGTAGAGCTTACCAAATACCACTTGGTGTAGGTCACCTCATTTATTAGGAGTGCCCCTTTAGGTTGTCATAATTTCCAAAGAATTAACAGATTTTAAGGGTTCATTCACGCCTGCAAATGCACTAGACACCGATTACATATCCTGCATATCTGTTACACTAAATGTTAATGTCTGAAAGCAGCTTTTAAAACACTTGTTCTCCATCTTTGGTACGATAACCGTGGTGGTAATTCTAATGGCTTAGTGTGAAACTTTGGTTTTTACTAGTAAGTTTCTTTGAAGTCTGGAATTGAAGCTGGCTGTAAATTATATACAAAAGTCATACTAAACTACTACCAATTACAAAACACTGAGGGTGCATTCATGCCTGGTTCCCCCGGTGATGACCGGCAGGAGGCAGCCTCATTAAAGCAATGGGGGGTTGCCGATTCCCGCAGCTAAATCGTAGCCACTTACTCATATAGTGATTATATGCGAGTAATGGGCCCTGGATGCAGGCAATTTGTGTCCAGGGCCGATCACTCTTATGTGGCTGCTGCATGAGCGATTACATGCAAATGGCCATGATTAACTGATGGAGCAACACGTTACACAATATAAAGACACACTATAATAAAAGTGTTCTTTATCATTTCAAGTAAATACCAACCCTGCACCCCCACCAGATGTGAAAACTACTCTGGAGGACAACTTGTTCAGAAATGGACTCTTAAAGCATTATTAACTACTTGCCGACCAGCTGCCGCTGTTATACGGCGGCAGGTCGGTTCCCCTACGCGAGAGCCCGTAGCTATACGTCGGGCTCTCGAAGTGGCCACTAGGAGCGCGTGCGCGACCCCCGCTCGTCCCGGACTCTCGTGTGCGATCGCCACCGGGCACCTGCAATTGCGCGTTACTGAGTGGGGAACGGGAGCTGTGTGTGTAAACACACAGCTCCCGGTCCTGTCAGGGGAGAAATGCCTGACCGTCTGTCAATACAAAATGTATGAACAGTGATAAGTCATTTCCCCTAGTGAGTCCAGCCCCCCCCCCCGTACAGTTAGAACACACCCAGGGAACATACTTAACCCCTTTCCTGCCGCCAGTGGCATTTTTATAGTAATCCAATGCATTTTTATAGCACTGATTGCTATAAAAATGCCAATGGTCCCAAAAATGTGTCAAAAGTGTCTGAAGTGTCCTCCATAATGTCGCAGTACCGAAAAAAAAAAGAAAAAAAAAAGCTGATCGCCACCATTACTGGTAAAAAAATAAATATTAATAAAAATGCCATAAAACTACACCCTATTTTGTAAACGCTATAACTTTTGCGCAAACCAATCAATAAACATTTATTGCCATTTTTTTTTACGAAAAATATGTAGAAGAATACGTATTGGCCTAAACTGAGGAAAAAAAATAGTTTTTTTATTATATTTTTGGGGGATATTTATCATAGCAAAAAATATTCATTTTTTTTCAAAATTTTCGCTCTATTTTTGTTTATAGCGCAAAAACTAAAAACCGCAGAGGTGATCAAATACCACCAAAAGAAAGCTTTTATTTGTGGGGAAAAAAGGACGGCAATTGTGTTTGTGAGCCACGTCGCTCGCAAAAAGTGCTCTGGTCTATGACCAGCAATATGGTCCGGGGGTTAAGTGGTTAAACCCAAAATAAAAACTGCCATATATAAAAGCTTATCAATAGAGGTGGTGGCCCCATTAGGTTTTTTTTTCTGGCTACACCTTTGGTATTAGAGTGTTTCCACTCTGGATGAAGGGGCACAGAGGGAACATTGTCAGTCTAGGGGGAGGGAGTGTTAGATTTAAAATACAACAAATTTAAAATACAACAAATTGAAGCCAAACTCCAGATAACACTGCAGTTACAGCAACAGTTTGTCTTTTAGAATAAGGGTTTTACAAGAAAAAAAAATAACAGCTGATCATTGTAAATGTCAGTGGTAAATGGTTTATCTCAACCCTCTTTGCAGGAGAGCTTGTGCTGTTGAAAAAGAACAGACTTACTGCCCAGATCACCGGATGAAAATGAATTAAAGCCTAAAAAAACAAATGCAGCCATCACATCTAATAATTGTAAGCTGCAATATAATAAAGCTTTGCTTTTGGGTTTAATACTGTCCCAAACCACAGCCATATATTGTAGAACACAGTAAATCTTACTTACTGGCACACTCAACCTCCATAGGAGATAATGGTGTACTTAATGAGAGATAAGATGCATGGAGACCAAGCAGCAAACCCAGGGTTCTTTCAGTGTCAATGAGCGGAGAAGACAGGCTGCTGATATCTGGGGCTGTAATTACTTCCTGATCAGGCTGTGAGAACAAGAAAAAAAAAAAAAAAATGTATTGAAAACATTATTAAGCAACCAAAAATCTAGCATATCTAGCAGAAAAGTCAACACACACGCAGAGGTATACAGCCATCTATATACTGTATATCTATACACACACACACATTATATATATACACACACACACATACATATATATATATATATATATATATATATATATATATATATATATATATATATATATATATATATATATATATACACACACACACACACACACACACTATATAAATACACATTCATTTTATGAACAGCAGAAATGTACTAAGTATACAAAAAAAATGATGCATCTCAATCATACCACATCCACCACAGACATTCCATGCTACCATGTCAGTAAACATCTGTATGTTGTAATTCACAAGACATCATTGATAAATAAAGCAAGCTTATAAAAAGGTGAAATCCAGCTTGAGCTCGTTTGGCTGGGCTTATCCTATGGGTCACAGGAGTGCAATTTGTTTTGCACTCCTGTGACCCATTTTCAGCAGAGAGCAGGCTGAAATCCGCTCTCTGCTGAAGTCACAGGAATCAGTCCAGGCACCACGTTATCCTGACAATGGAAGTCGGGATCCGTCAGGTGCCTGGACTGACACCCGTCTCAGCCCTGAGACGGCCACTCCCTGTCCCTCCACAGCTCAGCGCTATAGTGAGCATGGAGGAGCAAAGTGGAAAGCTGCTGATTGACAGTCAGCAGCTCTCTGCTCGGGGAGCCGAGAGAACCGAGCCATTAGCGGTGTTTGATCGCTCGGTTCTCAGTGTAGAGGCACAGCATCAAACTGATGCTGCAGCCACCTAGGTAAGTATGATGGGGGGGAAAACCACCAAAGCCATACTTCTCTTTTAATACTTATAATTTTTGTTTGGACACTTTGTAACAAATACATTGAAATAATTTTCACCAGGAGTGTAGGTTTTTCTGGAAAACCACGTTAATTTGTCAAGAAAAGCTGGTCACATGAAATCACAGTATAATTTTTCATATTTATAGAATTGAAATACACAAATAAAAGTGTAAAATTTATTTTTCAGGAAATAGAAAGAAATCCTAATATAAAATGTAGATAATAAGCAATTAACAATACAATTAAAAAAAAAGGGGGGGGGTAGAAGATTTCCATTCACACCGAAATCCCTTAGACCCCTTTCACACGGTCGGACCATTCAGGTCCGCCTGTCATATTTGTTGGCTGACCTTAACGGCCGCTCCAAACTTCTCTATGGAGCGTCGGATGTCAGCGGAGACACGTCCGCTGACATCCGACCCGATCCGCTAAAATCAGTCGGATGGCGATACGTTGCCATCCGTCCATGGCAGATCGGATCGGGTAAGACATGCTCTCCGCTTTCATCAGATCTCTCCATAGGAGACAGTGGCGCTGCACAAGCCCCTCCACGCTCATTGAGCAGAGAGGGACTTTTCATCTGCCAGCTCAGCGGAGATCTGTGGAGAGATCTCCCGCTGAGCTGGCGGACTCTGCTGAGACGGAGCTCGCCTAGTGTGAAAGGGGCCTTACCGTTGAGCCAAGAATTAAATTCCTTCAATATCTCCAATTAGTTGGGCTTGCTTACCTCCATGTAGTGACCCACGCAGTAGGCATTCATGGACTCTCTGGTGTCATCGAACTGCAAGGCAGCCTCAAGAGCAACCAAAGGATCCGCACAAGCAAAGTGAGCTAGCAGAAAACAAAGAAAATATACAATTAAAATCAGCAGATATAGTATATATAGTTATATATATATATATATATGTGTGTGCATTTAATATGAAATATATACTATGCGTACTGAATTAGTCATACATATCTGTGTGATGTAATGTACAAACTTTCATGTTCTAAGTAACCACAGATGAACCATCATGATCTAATCACTTCACTCGTTTTATGGCTATGAAGAAGGAAAACCAAAAAAAAAAAAAACATACCCATAACTTTTTTTTCTTAAGAAAAGCAACAACAATCTCCCTCCAAAAATGAAGGAGACCATTTGCCAGTTCCACAGCGATAAACTCAGATAAAGATATCCAGAGAGTCTGGTTAGATTTGGCATCTATCCCCATGCAATTTGAATTAGCAAATTTGAATGCATTAAAAGACAATTATGTCATATTTACATGTTCCTTCTGGTATAGTCCATATGGCAGCTTGTGCTACGCATTGAAATGTAAATTCACTTACTAGTAAAATATTTACATACTTGGCTAATGCTTTTAATTAAACTAGCAGATGTAATCAAATGACTTCAAGTAGACAATGTGGTCTGATGTTGCCCAAGATGAGATTTTGTCTAGGAATATCTTAAAAAGGATAAGTTCACCTTTCATACCATGTTGTTACACTCGTATTTAAGGTGTAACCTGCTACTATATCTGCAGCGCCCATACCCCTCATTGTGACAGCAGACAGGGATCCTCTCCCCACACCCGCTGTCACAATCTGAAAACAGCACAGCCGTGCGGGGCTCTGCCCACCCAACTGCATCATTAATTCACAGAGTCCTGTGAATGAATGAACTACAACTACCGTCAATTGCGGCGGATGGCTTGTACGTCTCAATTAACTACAACAGGCGCAAGGTGCGTGCTCTAGTAGTTCGATTCTTTCTGTAATTCAGTAACTGCCTGCCGTATGAGGCATCGGGGGCAAGCTACACTGACAGTCTGCAGGAGCCTGACACTGTATCCAAGATCTGCTGATTGGGGGTGCAATGCTTTATAGGAGTCTAATAAAAGAAAAATGCATATTTTTTGCCTGCAATAAGATATATATTTTTTTAAGGTGAACTTAGCCTTTAAGTGTCAAGGAAATCGGACAATAAAATACATTACCGACACCTGCATAGGCCATACCATATACAGGCTAGTATAAAATGATTAAAAAGGTCGTCAACATACCATAAAGAACTTCTGCACCATGTAAATGTGAAATTGTACACATTTGTTTTTAGATTATGGAGATCGCCAAAAATCTGGCTACTTACCAAATGAATGACTAAAACATGGTTAAGCATACTTTAAAAAGTTATTCATACCTAGTATTGTATTAGCATGAAGTGACTGTGCCTGAAAGTCCTCAATGTCATAGACTTTGCCATCCATTACAGTCCAGAAACCTCCATCCTTATTATGATTTTCCAAATCTGCTTTACGTATCAGGGTTACTTCTTCATTATTCCTTGAGCTCTGGCCAGCAAAAAATGAGCCTATATGCAAAAAAATAAAGAAAAAAAATAGAAATTAATAATAATAATAATAATAATAATAATAATAATAATAATAATAATAATTTCTAAATCACACCACACAAATGTAAACACTGTTCAGCATGTACTAGAGAATGGACAAAGTATAACCACACTATGTGTGAGCTAATAAATCTTCATAAGGATCCCAAATTTTATACAACCGATAATTATTTACACTATTGGCATGTCTTTCGCCCTTTATAAATGTGGGAGACGATGGTGGGGCCTGACAGATGGGGATTAACCCTTAATATGCTGGAGAAGATTTTTTACCAAGCTGGAGGGAGAGTTTGAATAGTGTGACATAAATACTGCGTTCAAATGATGGTATTTTTTTTTTTGTTATATGGCAAGTACGTTGTGTGCTCTGGTAGTGGTCACGTGGGGCTGTGTGTACATAGAGGAGTGTGGACAGTGCTCTGGAATATTTTGTGTACCACAGCAGGTGTTGGTCTAAACACAGTATCTATGAACTGCACATATACACCCGATATGGACTTTTAATTTTTGGACTTAAAGCGGGAGTTCACCCATTTCTGTTTTTTTTCCCTCTTTTCCCCATAGCTGGATGCTCGTTTTGTCTAGGGGAATCGGCTATTTGTTTTAAAATATGAGCAGTACTTACCCGTTTTCGAGATGCATCCTCTCCGTCGCTTCCGGGTATGGGTCTTCGGGAGCGGGCGTTCCTTCTTGATTGACAGTCTTCCGAGAGGCTTCCGACGGTCGCATCCATCGCGTCACTAGTAGCCGAAAGAAGCCGAACGTCGGTGCGGCTCTATACTGCGCCTGCGCACCGACGTTCGGCTTCTTTCGGAAAATCGTGACGCGATGGATGCGACTGTTGGAAGCCTCTCGGAAGACTGTCAATCAAGAAGGAACGCCCAGTCCCGCAGCCCATACCCGGAAGCGACGGAGAAGATGCATCTCGTAAACGGTAAGTACGGATCATATTTTAAAACAAATAGCCGATTCCCCTAGAGTCTAGACAAAACGAGCAGGAATCTAAGGGGAAAATGTGTTCTCCATGGGTGAACCTCCACTTTAATGAATTTGATATCTGAATCGGCACATGTGTATATTATTGCAGATTTGTTACCTATTATTGCACATGTATGGTTATTAATTTATATATCATCTTTTTTTTATTTATTCACACACTTATTGGTGCACTTTGGTGAATTTTTTACTTCACAACACCTTGATCATGGGATTTAAGAATGTATTCATTCAATTGTATAAAATGTGGGATTTTTTTTTTTCGGGAGATTAGGTCACACATAGGGACCGATTTACTACAACTGGATAGTGCAAAATCTGGTGACGCTGTGCATGTTAGCCAATCAGCTTCTAACTTCAGCTTTTAAAATTACGTGTTGACAACAAATAAAAAAATCGACTGGTTTCTATGCAGAGCTGCATCGGATTTTGCAGGCTCCCGTTTTAGTAAAACAACCCCATAGTGTGATTACACTTTGTACATTCTTTAGACCATTTGTCTTTTAGTAACTGCAGCCGATAGTAGTTGTAAATCCAGCTGGGAGATTTCTTTCTTTTGGTAGCCACTGTTCAGCATACATTAAAAAATGTTCTATGACAGTCGGTCAATGAAGCGTTACCCACCCATAATGCCAGGCCAGGACAAATCCTCATTGTCATCTCTTTCTCTGCCTGGAGCAAGATGGTTGAATCGATCCAGAGGTTCCAGAAGACTGGCAAGAAGAGGAATAGCACCGGTTTCCTGCATGAGCCATGCATTCTTACACAGCAGCAATATTGTGGATACAACAAGCTCAGGAAGTAAAACACCTAAACAAGTGTTAAATGAGAAATTGAATTACAGAAATTTCACAGGATGAAATTAAAAATAGTATGCACTTTTGAAATCATTGTGTGTAGCAATCCCCACCGAATGTCACATAAAATAAGCTAAAGCCATTTATTCAGACACGATTTACATTCATTGATGGGCAAGCAAAGGTAACTTTAAAATGGCTTGTAGCAGCTCAAATACAAACGGAGTGCACATGAAAGCATGAGGAGCTCAAGCCCCAAAAGTCTCAGAGCAACCAAATGACTCCCAATATTACTTTTATTTTCAGTTAATGTTGGAGACAATATCTAAAATTTCACATCTCATTCAAACAGGAAAACTGGTGGACTGGTGGATTTCAGAATCCAATTTTTGGTTGTTCAGGCACTGGGCCACAATCATTTCTATACAGGCGACATGGCAGTTTAACATGGCAGCATGCCATGCATTCATCTAATCCAGGGATCCTCAAACTACGGCCCTCCAGCTGTTTCAGAACTACACATCCCATGAGGCATTGCAAAACTCTGACATTCACAGACATGACTAGGCATGATGGGAATTGTAGTTCCTGAACAACTGCAGGGCCGTAGTTTGAAGACCCCTGATCTAATCTCTTCTCTGCTCCTTCATAGATGCAATGATTTTCAACTACCACCTTAATGCCTTGACTGTGTGAAAGTCATCCTGCAATACTTTGCAACAATAATTGTAACCTATGCCCAACAAATAAAATTCAAATACAAAACAATAGCAACAACCACAACCGCAGGCCAACCCACAACTCTGCCCCAAGTTTATTGTATTAGATATCTTCCCCAAGACCTCCTGCTATCTAGCTCCCTCATCACATATCCAAGACTTCACCAGAACCTGCCCCATCCTCTGGAACTCCCCAATTCAGTCTGTCTGGGTATCTCCTACTCTGACCTCTGTCCACTTTAAGTCAATACCTGAAAACTCGTCTCTTCAGAGATCCTATCCCGCCTCTAGCTAACAATTCCAATCCTACCTTTTTTTTCTAACAACTTATCTACACTCAGTTTTAGGTTGTAAGTTCTCACAAGCAGGGCCCTTCAAGCCTTCTCTTCTTGAATTGTATTGTGACTGTACTGTATCTATTCATATTGTAAAGCAATGCTTTAGTTGACAGTGCTATATAAATCCTAAATAATATTTTCTAATTCAACATTAATAGTTTGATACAAGAAGTATTACATTTTATTTTAACACAGCAAACTCATTAAAGGTAATATATAGCCATTTTAAAAGAGAAGTAGGTTTTTTTCCTTTTTTTTATATTCATACTTACCTAGGTGGATGAATTAGACCGATGCTCCACCTGTCCCCCGGCGACTCTGCACTGAGAACCGAGCCAAACAACGCTGTTGGCCCAGTTCTCTCCTCTCCCTGAACAAAGATGCTGCTCATCAGTCAGCATCTCTCCTGCTCTGATCCTCCACACTCATTGGAGCGCTGAGCTGTGAAGGGTGTGTAGGGGCAGGGAGCAGCCATCTCAGCAGCTCGCCAAGACTGCCATCAGTCAAGGCAGCTGACGAATCCAGACTTCAGAAGTCGGGATGACGTGCTGCCTCAACAGATAGCAGTGATGGCATCGGGGAGTACTTCAGACCGCTCTCCACTGAAAAGGGTCACAGGAGTGAATTGCACGCCTGTGACCAGAGGAGAAGCCCAGCCTACAGAGCTCAGGCTGGACTTCTTTAAATATATTTTCTTTATCAATATATAATAAGGATTAAAAATTATATATTAATAAAGAAAAAATATATATATTTTTTTAATCCTTATTATATATTAATAAAGAAAAAAAATATATATATATATAAGGATTAAAAAAATATATATATATTTTCTTTATTAATATATAATAAGGATTTAAAAAAAAAAAAAAAAAAAGTTATACTTTGTTTTTTTTCTTTTAATATTGCAAATATTTTGTATAAATATTTGGCCCGCTTTTGAAGTCAGCAGATTGAGCTTTTGGCTTCTTTAGGCTAGGTTCAGGGACTTTTGCCTGCAGTAAGTTGCGTTCTTGGTTTCATAGACTTCAATAGAAAAGAACAAAAAAATGCAGCGCTTATCTTTTTGATGCATTTTAACAATCAAAACCGTTTGTCAAAAAAATTCTCCATTTACCGATCTGTCTGTTTTGGGGCAGTTTCTCCAATTCTTCTTTGCAGGGCCTCTCAACCTCCATTGGGTTAGATGGGGAGCGTCGGTGCACAGCCATTGTCAGACCTCTCATAAAATGTTTAACCTCCCAAAGCCGATATACGTTGGCAGAATGGCACGGCTGGGTACAATCACGTAACTTTTTTTGCATGCCGGCCTCATTTGAAAAATTAAGGAGGTTACTTAACTTGCCAAAATTCTCGTATGACAGAATACAATTTCGTAAGTGGCGTAATGTGTTGTATTGTGGTATATTTTTCTAAGCATGCCTAGTCTTGCCCTTTCGATTTTTTTAGACAGCTACTGTACTGATTAAATGAAAATAGTATGATCTGGCATCGTGCGAGAAACATTTTCAGGTTTGTTCCTTCAGGATAATTTAGGATGAACTATCACGATCAGCTCTCGAAAGCTGTGTACTAAAAAGATCATACGATCTATTCGAAAACGGTATTTTTCTTCCGATTTTCTCAGTGTGTGTACTAGGCTTTAGAGCAAGCCAGCCAAAAAGGTAAGTCAGCAACATTTGTGCACCCTTTGGATAACTCATGGTGCTCTGGGAATCCACTTATGTTTATTAAATATTGCAAAACAAAGACTGAAAAACTGTTTAAATGTAAGAATTAAAATACAAGTCTCAAAACCATTATAGTGTATTAAAAAAAAAAAAAAAAAAAAAAAAAGCATGGCTGGTTACCTGTAAGATCTCCTGACACAATACGGGACACTTCTGCAAAATGTCTGTGAGATGTGGAAGCAATATTTGTTGCGACAGGAAGGATGTCTCCAATGTGTGTGCACAAGAGTGCAATATATTTCTTCAACAATGAGCCGACACCTAACAGTTCAGGAGCTATTTGATAGAAAACAAGACAGTATCAATACCACATAAAAGTTGAACTCTGTATATCATGAAAGCAGAAGGAAAGTTATATATACCATGAGTGTTTGTAGTTAGGTCCACAGAGCTGCCTGGGTAGAGTTTGCTAACAAGCAGCCGCTGGAAGCGCAACAGAAGATCCATGGATGCCGACCTCTCCTTACTGAAATGTTCTTGTTCTAAGCTGGATGAGATCCTTCGAGCCATGTCTTTGAGTTTAGCAATAGTTTGAGAAGCAATGTTCCTACGGACATGAAATCAGTAATACTGTTACAAGAAGGAAAAAAACAAGTGAAGAATTTAAAAACCTAACACTTATTTGTTAAGAATCTCACATTTGTAATTGAAAGTGGGTAAGGCAAAAGCACAAAAATGTTTGAATTACTGTTGCAAAAATTACTGCTCAACAGACTAGGATTTAAAAAAAAAAAAAAGAACAAACAAATAGAATCAGGGACAAAAATCATAGGGGCAGATTCACGTACAGCCGCGCAAAATTGTGCCGGGGTAACGTATCTGATTTACGTTACGCCTCCGCAACTTACACGGGCAAGTGCTGTATTCTCAAAGCACTTGCTCCGTAAGTTGCGGCGGCGTAGCGTAAATCACCCAGCGGAATTCAAATTCGGCGGGTAGGGGGCGTGTATCATTTAAATCAAGTGCGTCCCGGCGCCGAACGAACTGCGCATACGCCGTCCGTAAAATATCCCAGTGTGCATTGCTCCAAATGACGTCGCAAGGACGTCATTGGTTTCGACGTGAACGTAAATGATGTCTAGCCCCATTCACGGACGACTTACGCAAACTACGTAACTTTTTCAAATTTTGATGCGAGAACGACGGCCATACTTAACATTGATGCGACGCACTTATGCCACCATTTAGCAGGGGCAACTATACTACGCCGGGAAAAGCCTAACATAAACGTCGTAACTTTACTGCATCGGCCACGCGTACGTTCAGGAATTCGCGTATCTAGCCAATTTGCATACTCAACGCGGAATTCGACGGAAGCGCCACCTAGCGGTCCAAAAAAAATGCAGTTTAGATCCGACGGCGTAAGAGACTTACGCCTGTCGAATCCAATGGATATCTATGCATAACTGATTCTAAGAATCAGTCGCATAGATACGACGGGTCAGATTAGGGTCAGATTAGGACTTACGGCGACGTACACGGTGCTGCGCCGTCGTAAGTCCTTTGAGAATCTGGGCCATAAAGCGTAACATTTTTAGATTGATGTTAAACTGAACAGTACTGTTATCTGCACCATTATGTTACAGTGAATCACAACTCCAAAAGATATATTAGTAGATTCTCTGGGAAACAAAGTTTGAAGAGGTTTTAAAAATATAAATAAAAAAATAAATAAATAAAGGACTGAAGAGGTTTGGTAACTAAAAGCTAGAAACGTCTATATTTAGGCTTAATGCGCACTAGAGGTTTTTAGAACCTCAAAAAAAAATGCTGGATGAAAAATGCCAATAGTGTTTTTGTACTGGCTTGTAGTAGCATTTTAGTAGCATTTGATTAGCGTTTTTACAGCGCATGAAAGGAAAAAAAGTCAGTTAGGAGCAATTTAGTAGCGTTAAGAAGCATTTTTATTCTGATAAAAGAAACGCTCCAAAAACAATTCCCAAAAAATGGCAATAGCCTAGAGTAGTGTAATAACACAATTTAGCTTCCAGGAGCAAGAAAGAAATGCTAAGAACAGCGTCTTAAGAGCTTAAAAAACACTAGGGTGTCTTAAAAAGTGGAACTTTAGTCAGAAAAATTAATGCCCTGCTGGATCACTTCAGGCTGACCCCTTTTGCAGGTATAGCTATGTAAAAAAAAAGTTACAAAATAAAGTTCCTATACTGTTTAAACTCCAGTAATACATGGTCACGTTTTGCTCTGCACATGCTCAGTTGCTTTATTTTTTAAGGGCACTTGGGGCCAGATTCTCGTAGGAGCGCATAACTTTGTGCGGGCGCAACATATCTGATTTACGCTACGCCTCCGCAACTTAGACGGGCAAGTGCAGTATTCTCAAAGCACTTGCTCCGCAAGTTGCGGCGGCGTAGCGTAAATCGGCCGGCCTAAGCCCGCCTAATTCAAATGTGGGACAGGGGGGCGTGTTTTATGTTAATGCTATGTGACCCGACGTGATTGACGTTTTTCACGAACGGCGCATGCGCCGTCCGTGGAAATCTCCCAGTGTGCATTGCTCCCAATACGCCGCAAGGACGTATTGGTTTTGACGTGAACGTAAATTACGTCCAGCCCCATTCACAGACGAGTTACGCAAACAACGTAAATTTTCAAATTTCGTTGCGGGAACGACGGCCATACTTAACATTGGTAAGCCGCACTTACGCCACCATATAGCAGGGATAACTTTACGCCGGGAAAAGCCTAACGTAAACGGCGTAACTGTACTGCGTCGGCCGGGTGTACGTTCGTGAATTCGCGTATCTAGCCGATTTACATATTTTGGCGCGTAAATCAGCGTACACACCCCTAGCGGTCAGCGTAAATATGCAGTTACGATCCGACGGCGTAAGAGACTTACGCCTGTCGGATCTAAGGGAAATCTATGCGTAACTGATTCTAAGAATCAGGCGCATAGATACGACGGCGTATCTGGAGATACGACGGCGTATCTGGAGATACGACGGCGTATCTGGAGATACGACGGCGTATCTCTTTTGAGAATCTGGCCCTTAGATTTTAGATTACTGCTGCTTGGGGGTTCTGGGCTTCAGCAAAAAGAAAACAGGAATAATGCTGGGGGCAATTTACAGCACTCTAATTTTAGTAACAATTATTAAATACGGAATGTATGTTTCTTGGTAAATCAGTCGGTATGGGTAAAGTTCCACTTTAACTGTAAAGTGTGGATTATACAGTGATCAAGAATGAGC
>NC_053490.1:205828266-205875766 GCF_905171775.1 Rana temporaria | reverse complement strand
ATTTTACAAACCACAGCAACTACCAGGAACTTTAGGGGCCAGTAGCAGCACAAGAATAATTATTTCCAAGGTAAAATTTGAATCCATCAGACAGTTCACACACTTGTTTCAAACACAGTTCCAAACACTTGTGAAGTAAATGAGGTTCAAAGCTGGACTTTTGCATTAGGATTTCAGTGAACAGTAAAGTGAACCCAACACTAAGCATTCCATAACCATGAAACATACTTGTAGGTCCACATTTAGTAAACAGGTATAAAAAAAAAAAAAGAGGAGGAGGATTAGGACACCTTGGTTGTCCTACACATTACTGTTTGTGAATAAGGACTGCAAATGATCGGCACAGTATGATATAAAACGCATCTTTAAACCTGTAAAAATAAATTGTTAAAAGGGGTTGTAAAGCCTCGTGTTTTTTCACCTTAATGCATCGTATGCATTAAAAAGGAAGTAAACCCTCTGAAAGTTTAAAAAAATAAAAAAAACCTGCAAGAGAAAGGCATAATGAGCTAGTATGCATAGCATACTAGCTCATGAATTGCTTACCTGAGATCGAAGCCCCCGCAACGACCCTCATTGCTCTCCTCCGCCGCCATACCCGGAGTGACTTCCGGAGCAGCGATGACGTCACTCCTGCGCATGCAAATGGGAGCCGTCAGGGACAGCACGGTCCCATTAATGGACCGCTCAGTGCACCTGCACAGTTGTCTACGGCGCGCACACGCTGTAGGCATTGGTGCAGTCTTTTCTGCAACTATCTCCTTAACCGTAAAGGTTAAGGAGATATTTCTAGCACCTACGGGTAACCCTTAATATAGGCTCACCTGTAGGGCCAAGTGGTCTGTAAGGGTTTACAACCACTTTAAGGTGAAAAAAACACCTTGCACTGTCCGCAACCACCCCAGCCCCCGTTTTCCTTACCTGAGCCCTGAAACTGCCATGGGCGCAATCCAACATCGTTCTCCCCACAGCTACAAAGGCTCTTCATTAACTAGATTGATAGCAGCGCAGCCATAGGCTCCTGCTGCTGTCAATCAAATCCAATGACACGGACGCCGGAAGGGGGGGGGGGCCCCCCCAAGTCATACACTCGGTGACTATGTACGGGTATGATATGGGTTTAGCTATTGTGGGGAAGAGCCGCTGTGGGACCCCAGAAGAGGACGATCAGGGCCACTCTGTGCAAAACTAACTGTATGACATTTAAAAACAAGAAACAAAAAAACAAACAAGTAAACCTTTAGTACCACTTTAATAGCACACAAAAATGAAAAACCCAAGAGCACAATGTAACATACCTGCATTTGGCAAAAGGGCAGACAAGGCTCTGGCTCTTTCCTCAGCTGTCGGCAGAAGCACAGACCATCCGCTCTGCAATACTGCTTGTGCAGCTGACTGCACAGTGTTAAGCACTCCTGCATTGCTGGCCAATGTAACAACTGTCTGCTTCAGACTGTTCAAAAGCATACTGCCAAGACCCAGGCCCAGGCATTCTGGGTCTACTTGGTGGCTTATGGCAGCATGTAACTGGAAGAAACAGAGGATAGGAACAAATATGTAAATGAAACAAAGTAACTGCTTTGAAGTTCTTTTAAATGTTAGTAACTGCTTAGATGCTCTCATTTTCATGTAATGGGTAAGGCATGGTGGGCATTTATACCTTTCAACTACACACATCAAAACATTGAACGTATACCTCTCATAAACCTTGACAATTCAAAACTATGATGAAAAATAAAATAAAAATACATAACCAAAATGCTTAGTGAAAACCCAATGTGAAAACTATTAGCAGCTTAAAAGCAGAACTTCACTACACAGACTAATTTTGTCCCAATGCCCCCACCCAAACAGCCGCCTTTATTTTTTCTACAATTTACTTAATTTTGCCTTTTTTCACCTACAGCCTCTATTGTAGCCCAGGTGAGAATGACGCGTCCTGCTCCAACAAGCCTCCTAAGATATCGTTATCACATGTGCTAGTAGGCCACAGGGACAGAGTGCCAACATGGGAAATTTGTGCCATAACATCAAGGGTTGGCTACAAGAAGCCTAAAAGGGAGAACCGGCTCCCAATGATGCCAAAGAGAAAGATGGCATTGTGGCACCCAGTCTGTGGCAGTGGAGCAAACAAAGGGAAACACAGGTAGACACACAGGAGTAAAGTTCCTTTGAATGCATAAGAAAATCTCAACTTTTCCTGTTAAAGTGGATGTAAACCCAAATTTATTTTTTATTTTTTGTCACAATGTAGAGTATAATGCCGCATACACACCATCACTTTATGTGATGAAAAAAGACATTTTTAAAAACGTCAAATTTAAATGACCGTGTGTGGGGGAAAACGTTGTTTTATGTCTTGTGAAAAACGACAAAAAAAAAATTGAAGCATGCAATTTTATGTGTCGTTTTTTTGTTTCACAGAAATTGACCGTGTGTAGCAAAAAACGACGTTTAAAACGACGTTTTTAAAACCGCGCATGCCCAGAAGCTAGTTATGAAGTGAGCTTCAATGGAAAAAAGTGGTGAACGTAACCTCGCTTTGCTAGAGCATTGTGAAAAAACGATGGTGTGTAGGCAACGTTGTTTTTGAAAATTGAGGTTTCAAAAACATCGTTTTTTACTTCACAGAAAATGACGTTTTTTTCCATCACATAAAGTGATGGTGTGTATGCGGCATAAGATTTCCTATCATCTGTGCCCAGTCTTGCCACAAAGAGTTAATCCAGCTCTGAGCAATCATCTTATTGTTCAGTGAAATAAAACTGACTTAGGCCCCATACACACCATAGAATCTATCCGCAGATAAATCCCATCAAATGGGTTTCTGCGGATAGATCCTATGGTGTGTACACTCCGTCGGATATCTATCCGCAGATAAATCTCCCCTGGAATGGATTTCCAGCAGATAAATATTTGTCGACATGCACAGAATATCTATCTGCTGGAATCCATTCCAACGGATGGATCCGCTCGTCTGTACAGACTTACCGGATCCATCCGTCCAAAGGGATTCCCCGCACGCGCCGTAATGAATAGACGCATGCGTGGAATTCCTTATATGACAGTGTCGCGCCCGTCGCCGCGTCATAATAGCGGCGACGGCGCGACACGTCATCGGCAGAGGATTTCAGCGCGGATTTCAATGCGATGGTGTGTACACGCCATCGCATTGAAATCCTCTGAAATCTTAGAGAGGATTTATCCGCGGATACGGTCCGCTGAACCGTATCTGCGGATAAATTCTATCGTGTGTATGGGGCCTCACAGAGAAAGACCTTAGTCTGTTCCGCCCCCTTGCTGTGAGTGACAGGTTATTTACATATCTCATGCACTAGCCTGGAGACAGGCATTATGTTTTATTTCCACCCCCACTCCTTTTCTGAAGTCATGTGGTTACTTTTCTGGATTTTGACTGGATGTTAGTGATCATAGCAGAATTTAGTGTAAGGAATACATAGGAAAAAATGCATGTTGACAAGGGGAGTATAGAGGAGGGCGGGGAGTCTACTGACATCACGACTCCACCCACCGAGCTCCAGACAACAGATCCACCCACAGAATCTGCAGTATTTCAGTTCTTATAAACAGACAGAGGGGAGACATTTAACAGGTAAGGATACATACAGGAGGCATCTACATCCTTATAGATCAGCACCATGGCAGTAGTTTAAAGTGGATGTAAACCCACTCTCATCCTTTCTAAAGTCAAATTTTACCCAGCTCCTCCTCAACCTCCCTATAGTACAGTGAAACGGTCCGTCACATCAGGAAAGCAACACGGGAGGGTTGAGGGGTCAGGATAAAGCTCAACTTTAACAGATTTGCTGAGGGCTTCATCTGCCAGTATCTCTGGATCTACTGACCGTTCAGTCATACCAGTTTTCACAGAGTAGCTTCCCCACACATCTGTTCATCAAATGCATAGTTTCCTAGATTTCTGACAGGTTTATTTAATCCCATCTCTTACTGCCAGCTATGAATATTAGGATATTTATTTGTTATAAATGTATGACAAAAAGTGTGTCTGAGATTTTAAAAAAAAGAATGCAAACTTTAAAAATATTTTACGCAATTCTCAGTAAATGAAATAGTGGCTCATTTTTATTCTAGCATGTCATTACCTGTAATCGAAGCAGATTAAGTGTTGCCACAGCCATACATTCCTTTTCTTGTGGTGGTGGCCAGTCAGAGCTACCATCCATCCCTTCACTAACTTGGCGCAACAGTAAATCCAGCTGTTCAAAGGTCATGGGGCACACATCGACAACAAAGGGCACGCGCAGACCGATAGACCATTCTGAACAGGAAGACCACGCAAAACTCTGCACACAAAACATAATATTTAAAAATATTAAATAAAGCGAGACAGCTCAGTTGTTCAACCTCTAATAAAGTTGCTATATATGGATTAAAACAAAATAAAAAATAAATACTACAAGGATTAGCAGGTTAAAAGAAAAAAAAAAAAGAAGAATTTCAGAAATAGGAATAGTGTTCATCATAACCACGCAAATTTAACATTTATTTTATTTGTTGAGTAAACAAACATTTTTCTGCATGTTGTTTAGGTATTAACAATGAAATATTAAGAACATGGATAAATAAAAACTAACTGTAAAAAATACTAATGCTTAGGAGCATCATGGGCCCCATTAAAAAAAAAAAAAACACACACACACACACACACACACACACACACACACACACGTCTGTACAATACCAAAATAATAAAAAAAATAAAAAATGCATACAAAAAAAAAAAAAACACACACACACACACACACACACACACCACACCACACCCAGACGTACAATACCAAAATAATAAATAAAAAAAAAAAAAAAACACACATGAAACTCACTAATAAAAAAAAAAAAAATAGAAAGTTTAACAGGGTTACAGATCGCTCATGCAGTATTGTGCACTCATCCCTAGAAGCCTGCACTTCACAACCCAAAATAAGCATTACACCAATATATTTCAAGCTTAATAAGATTTGTGCAAATGTGCTCAATACCTGGGCAGGTCCACAAGCGATTCCAACTATATGTTTGGAATCCAGTCCTGGGAGAGCCGACGGCACAGGTTTTGCGATGCGTAATGTATCAAAGTGCTGACACTGATCATTGCTACCCCAGCTGTAAACCTCCCCAGATTCAGTTAATGCCAGACAGTGTGTAGAACCCACAGCTACATCAACCACCTTCTTGCCTAAAGAAAGATAGAAAAACAACAGTTTACCAAAAGCAGTGTATCAGAAGAAAAAACACATTATTCATCCTAGGAATTTCTAAAAAAAAAAAAAATCACAGCAACAAGCACTCAAATGCAAAAAAAAAAAAAAATGTTCAGTGGTTTCAGCAAGAGAGATTTTCTAACATGGTGAACAAAAATTGACAGTTTATGGCTTCTTCCTTACACCCCTTTACCTCCTTTTGTAAAAATATAAATAAATGAGAGTTAAAGTGGAGTTCCACCCATTTTTTTATGTTTGTCTGTGCTGCATGCCCTAATCTCATAGTGTTCAGAATGGACAATTTTTATTTATTTTGTTGCTTGTAAATACCTTTATTTTGTAGTCCTTCATTACTTACTCCTCCTTATTAGCCTAGGCTATTAAGTCACAAGGCTATTCACAAGGGTTTCTGGGATAGGCATCATGTATCCCAGTAGTCCTTGCAAATAGCCTATTTGCATAGAGAAGGGGCGGCAACTTCCTCTGACACTCCCATTGCTATGGAAACCTGACTGAAACCTATTGCATCGCTTGTGCAGCACTGAGCATGTGCGAGATATGCAAGGCTGAAATCCAGGAAGTCATACAGTCTGGCTTCATGATGCCCACACTTAAGATGGCCACGGTCTATTTCTAGATTATAAACGAACTAAATGCTCTAACAACCTAACAAAACGGACCTTAGTTTACCGAATAACTTTACTAGACTACACTAAGCTTGTGTATTACAGGGGTATTTATATTTAAAAAGTGAAATTGTGGGTGGAACTCCCCTTTAAGCTGGCCATAGGTGGTTTGAATCTAGTCCGGTTCAGCAGGGACCATCTGAGAATCAGACCATCCATGGTCAGGCTTGTACCCATGTCGATCCGTCAATCGACTTGGGTAGAAGCAGCATGTCGGATTTTTACATGTGATTACTGCCAACAGCTACAGCCGCTGGCAATAATCACTGTGTTCTGGAAAAACACAATAGCTCCATGGGAACAACTCCCCCATCAACACTGACTGACTGACTGACTTTCCTGCAACTAAAGGTTGTGATAAAGAAAATTTGCATCATGTATGTATGTATGTATGTATGGCCTGCCTTAAGAGGAGAAGATGAGGTGGGTTTGGTTTGTTTACAAGTGCTTTGAAGATCACATATTGAAAATAATGAAAAGCTATGCCAGGTTTTGCTAGTTTCTTAAAACAGAGCAGTAAAAAGTAGAAGAAACAGATGCACAAAATCTAACATACTATTGTCATTTGCATTGCTATTGTGGAAGATAAAACTATGCCCACAATCACTGAAAGAATACACATTTCAACAGATTCTTCCCCTCTTGCTTTACACAGAGTACAAGGAGGAATCTGAGGCACTACTGTAGTAAAAGTGCTTCTTTTGGACACTGCTCACAAAAGCAATGTTAAAAGTAATTCCAAAGCAAATCTGAATCTTCAAGAAGATGCTCACTGGCAAATTCTATCATAATCTAGAATGACCGCAGTGAGTCGAAAAGATAACGTTTTTTTATTTTTCGTTGGCATTTACCTTGTAGGCCACCCAGTATCTTTGGGTATCGGACGTGTTCTTCTGTTCCGTGGCCAAGCCTCTGGTTGTCCCCTTTGCCCCAGGAATAGACCTGGCCATCTTTGGTGATGGCAACTGAAAACTGGCTGCCACAGCGCACTTTTATTATGTCCAAGTCCTGAAGTTTCTCTATTAATTTTGGTGTTTTACAGCCATCGCTTCCTCCTCTGCCTAATTTTCCATAATCTCCATCACCCCAAGACCAGACTTGACCTAGAAATGAAAATAAATAATGAAAACAATTATATGCAACAACCCATAGAAACAAAATTGTAAACCAGATTTTATAACTACTGCGACTCTCATTTCCAGCAAAGCCTAGGGGCTCTTTCACACGGAGCAGATCCGTAATTGATCCGCTCCGTTAGCCCGTTTGGCTCAGCGGGGATTCCTCCGTAATCCCCGCTGAGCTGTCGGCGGACAAGGCGGTACCCGCACACAGTGCAGAGACCGCCCTGTCTCTCCTCCGCTCTCCCCTATGGGGAATCGGATGAATACGGGACCGTCTGTCTGTATTCATCCGATCCGTTCGTTTTCTTCCGTCCGCAAAAGCGGATCTTTGCGGACGCGGATGGTTGCGGACGTTAGCGGATGCATCATCCGCCAACGTCTGCAATCCCATAGGGATACAATAAACGGACCGTTTGTCCGTATGTGTGAAAGGGCCCTAAAGGACAGAGGGCTTGGGCAAGGCGCAGTGGATTGTGTAAATGCAATGAATTCATTTTCATGGGGCTGAAACTTCCAATGCACCGCCATGCCAATTCAGCCCCAAAAGCTGCTAGAAGGTCAAATCTGATAAAATCTGGAAATACATCTGAAGCTCTAAACCAAGTAGCAACGACATGATCCCTCCAACTCCCACGGGTCCTATTTTAGAAGTTATTGTCTTTTTAGATGCTTTGTCACAATGCCAACACCTAACCCGACACCTCAGATGGAAAGGGCCAGTGTTTGATTCGTAAGGTTCATAGAGGTTGCAGAAGAGCAAGATGACCACACATAAAAATTAATAGAAAACATTTTACTGGGACCCATTAAAAAAAAAAAAAAAAACACAACACGCAAACAATATTCTGTGCTTTTTAAGAGAGCAGTCTGTTTATTGTCGAGTACCCACTACACACGCACATTATTAAACTGAATCTACAAAATAATAATGTAAAAACACACACACACAAAAAATGATAGTAAACCTCAGACATGAAATATGAGCAAAGCACATACCTCTATAGCAGGGGTCTCTAAACTATGGCTCTCCAGTTCAGAAACTTTCAGAAATTCCCATCATGCCTAGTCATGCCTGTGAATGTCACTTTTACAATGCCTCATGGGATGTGTAGTTCTGGAACAGCTGGAGGGCTGCAGTTTTGAGAGCTCTGCTCTATAGCATGGGTGTACAACCTGTGGCCTTCTAGCTGTTGTGAAACTACAAGTCCCATCATGCCTCTGCCTTTGGGAGTCATGCTTGTAACTGTCAGCCTTGCAATGTCTCATGGGGATTGTAGTTCCACAACAGCTGGAGGGCCACAGGTTGAGGACCCATGCTCTATTGTGTGTACTTGTCACAGTTAAGTGAACAAAGTGGCACTGTCAGCTGTGTTGCTCCTCAGCTATTAGCATGAATCACTTCTGACAAGTTTTCCTGACACCAAGAGAAAAAAGGCGACAGGGGAGGGACCCTCGGCTGATTTACAGCCTCAGCTTTGCCCCCGTGTGCTGTGTGTGGTGGGCTGTCTCTTCTCTCCAATCAGCTCTCGGAGCTCTCCTCACCAAAATCTGCAAAGGGTAACTTCAGCTCTCCACCCCCTTTTTCTGAACTCTCAGACAAGCTTTAAAATTCAGCACATTGAATGACTGTAGAGAAGGGCCTCAGATTGACAGGTACAACTTAAGTCGGAGATGTTTAATCCCTGTTGCACCTGAGTCTAGTCCCTTCACTAGGTATAAATTTACAAGGTTTACAACCACTTGAAGCCTCATGCACACGGGAGTTTGATTTTCTCCTCTGAACACCTTTTACTCCTGGCAGCTTAAAAACATTTTAGACAGGTTAAGCAATTGAGCTTTAATGGATTCCACTGTCCAGTATATTTATTCTGGCCATTGGAATAAGTGATTAGAACACTTGTCAGATTATATTGTTGTCTGTGCCCCAGTTAGCGAGATTCACCCTCTCAATTTGTTTTGTTTACCATCATCATTGAAAGTAAAAGAAAATCCCAAAGTTTGGGCTGGCCCCAGAAAAGTAATAGAGGGAAAATCTTCCAATGTTAACACTAGTTCTGGTGACCTGGGGTCCCCAAGGAATTCTCTTAATTTTCAGGGATTTCCTCCCACTTCCTGTTTGGCTATAGGACAGGAAGTGAAGGGAAATATCCGCAATGCTATCCAAAATGAAACAAATAAAAGTTCTGACTATAGTTTATACTTCAGTTCATCGTTAGAGGAAGCATCAGCTTTTTTAACTTGTAAATAGATATTTATATTTTATAGCACAAAATTACAGCAAAAGCCATAAATCCCCTGAAACAAACAGTTTTTTCTCAGCTGCAAGCCTGTACTATTCACCCAGACCTAAACACCAAAGCAGTGTGCACCAGGGCTAAACACCCAGGGTGCATGAGTCCTTAAGCATCTAATAAAATCTGAGTTGTTGCGATAATCAAATCTTGGCATCAGAAGAGGGTTTAATAATAACGATGTAGTCTCAAAAATATTTGCCATATATTTAAACTAAAATACAACTAGAGTTTGTTTTTTGCCTTTTTATTCAGTCGTATAAGCATTTGGCACATAGCATTAATCATATGTAAATGCTTAGAACCAATTATAGGGTCTTCTGCATATTTGGCATTTAAAAAAAAAAAAATCATCATGCTTTTTAGAAAGGTTCTATCAAGTTTGGGATCCCTGGATCTCCACTCAGTTCGATCATCATACACATTTTCTTAGATGATCATTGGCTTCATAACATCCTATTAAGTATTTGTTACCCTAAATAATGCAGTATACTGAAAATACCATGACTTTTCTTTCGCTAATCAGAAATTGAAAAACATATATAACTTGCCATTTTCTGTCACTGCCAGAGTCTGTGCATCTCCACTTCCACAGGACACATCAACAACCTTTAATCCCTTGAGTCCTGTCACCAACATGGGTATTGTCTGGTCTTCACTAGACCCTTTAGAAAGCAAACAGAAACCATTACAAAATTAGGTCACATCTAAACTGTGCAGTACATCAAACCAAAAACAGAAAAGATCTTGAATGACGCAAAGTACAATTTTCATGAGCCAGTAAGTAATTATAGAGTTTGTAAACCCAACATGTCATATTCCTGATATGTTCCCCAATGTACGAGAAAGTATTCTGTTCTCTTTGTATTGCTTATTTTATGTCAAATCCTTGGTGTTCCTGCCAGTCCCTCTACTTTGACTAAAAACTGACCACACTGGTCAGAAGAACACACTATGGTCTCAGCTCTACCTGTGCTCTCCTGCAATGATCAGACTTGTCCTGACGCGCCTCCCCTGCAGAGACATTCATTGGGAAGATCAGTAGGCTGTAGCTTCTCCTCCCTCAGCTATTATGCAGCCGAGAACAGGAGGATATTTAAATCACTTCTACAAAAACAAAAAGTGTGTATATGTATGTATGTGTATATTATATATATATATATATAATTTTTTTTATTCCCCCCCCCATTTCTATTTTAAATAGATTGGATTGTTTTATAAGGCAAGGGTTTACTTTAGAAAACTGACAGTAACACTTTACACATACCATGCCCCAGCCTTCCATAGTTCCCACGTCCCCATGTATACAGCTCCCCATCAGCAGTGATTGCTCCACTGTAAGTGCTTCCACATGCAATGTGAACTATTTGCTTTCCAGTCTGCTTCCCACACAGGGTAGAGATTAGCTTAGGTTCATCTATTGAACTGAAAAAAAAACAAAAAAAACTGTTAAACCATGAAAATGTGTATATTTTTGTATAATTTTTTTAATAAATACACACACAAAATTATATATATATATATATGGGCTGTGCAAATTAACTTTTAAATTAAATCAGTTAATCATTAATTTTTGTTGATGGATCAAAATCTTTTCTATCGATTAAAATTCTTTTGATTGGTACTCACCTCTCCGCTGGCTTCTGGGCCTTCAGGGAGTTCCGTCGGAGATCCAGTAACGTCACGGACACCGGCTTGCCATGTCCATCTGAAGGGCTCCTTTGCTGTGCCTTCTGCATGCCAGCGGGACCTTACTATCTGCCACACGCAAGGCCTGTTACACTTCC
Organism: Rana temporaria; assembly: GCF_905171775.1. Taxonomy (NCBI): domain Eukaryota; kingdom Metazoa; phylum Chordata; class Amphibia; order Anura; family Ranidae; genus Rana; species Rana temporaria. The sequence continues at coordinate 205,864,641 of NC_053490.1, read as the reverse complement.
CACTATCACTTCCCTCTATGAACCTGGGATTCTACAACCATCCACTGGGAGTTATGATAGTTCCCTTCATGGGACATCTAAATGCCGACGGACTGATGTTTAACCCCTCATCTGGATTCAGCAGTGGTATCGTTGTACACATTTTTATACCAGTATCATACTTAGCTACATGTTTTTAAGACTGCTTTTGGTACCGTTTGGTATTACTCGCACCATTTTTACAGTTTATGTAGCTACATCGATTTTATCTCCAGTGCAATATTTATTTTGTTACCTACTTGAAGACTATAAAAGTTTTAATGCTATTCCCATCGAGCACGGCCTTTGTGTGTTTTTTGTATCCTGCTATTCATTTTTCCAGTGGTTGGTAGCTGCACTGGGAATCAGCCTGCAAGGAGATCAGCTAAAAGTAGTTGGAGCTGTATGTGCGTTATAATTAATCGAAATTAGTCGATTAATCGATTAAAAAAAAAAAAAAAAAAAAACGATTAATCAAACAGAAAAATTTTGATCAGTAACAGCCCTAATATATATATATTTTAAAAAAGGTTGACACTGCTAGAAGTCTGTTTATACAAGATTCAATTTTCATAATGCATTAATTTAGAAGAAAAAAAAAATTGAGAATCCTGGGTGAACATGTATAAACACCACATGGTTTGAGATGAAATAAAATACAAGCCATGCCTCACACAGCCCTTGGCAAGTACAACTTAAGTTAATTCTTACACAGTGTCTCCATGGCCCAGTCTACCACCATCACCACATCCCCATGAAAAGAGTTCACCAGTGGCAGATAAGGCCAAATGATGCTGCCCATCAGAGTGAGCAGCAATCTTCACAATATTCCGGGAAGCAAGACCCTGCACAAGCTGTGGTCCCTGCAAGAAAGACAGGAAAGAACAAAGGAAAATTCAGATCTGGGTTTTACAAAGAGAAATGCCATCATGTAATACAACAGCCTTTGTAAACTAACAGTTAAAGCAGGTCCTCACTTAAAGGTGAAAAAAAAGTTCTTCTCATCCTCCTCCTACCCCCTCTTTTTTTTTTTTAAACAAAATCGCCCCCCCCCCCCCCCCATTTTTCTGACAGGTACCTAGGCAAGAATTGCGTAAGCCTTGGCCATTGCCAACCTGAAAGCGCTGTGCAACCTCGCACATGCACAGTAGGGAGCTGGCTGAAACATCATAAGTCACAGCCAGCTCCAGGGATCCGAAGTCTGGCGAAGGATCAACTCCAGATAAAACAATACTGGACTCTTAGGGCTCTTTCACACAGGCTCAGGTCCGCCTGCCAGTTTTTTAGGCGGACCTGAACGGGCGCTCCGTGCTCCGCCAAAGTGTGACGGAGGAAAAATCTACTTTTCCATCTGTCTGGCGGATTGAATCGGGTGAACACGGACAGACGGTCCGTGCTTATCCGATCCTCCCATAGGGGAGAGCGAAAAAAAAGACAGGGCGGTCTCTGCATAGTGTGCGGGGACCGCTCTGTCATCCGCCGGCTCAGCGGGGATCAACGGAGCGCGATCCCCGCTGAGTAAGCAGAGGTTCACGGGGCGGATCATTATTAAGGGGCCTTCGGGTGGCATCAGTATTTGTAGCTGCTGGCTTAAATTTTTTTACAACAGGGCTGAAGTTCGTCTTCAGGCTACTTTCACACTGAAGGCGTTTTAGCGCTAAAAATGTGCGCATGTAAAGCCCCTTAAAACCGCCTCCATGCCACCCCAGTGTGAAAGCCCGAGTACTTTCATACTGGGGCAGTGCACTTGCGGGACAGGAAAAAAAAAAAAGTCCTGCAAGCAGCATCCTTGGGGTGGTTTGACAGTGCTCCTAAAAAAAAAAAAAACAAACACAAACACAAACACAAACACACACACACACACACACACACACACACACACACACACACACACACACACACACAAATCACCCCTGTCCATTTACATTAATGGGCAGCGTCCGAAAGCACCGCAACTTACTTACTATAATGATAAACCAATACCCCGATTCTGAGAAAGAAAACCTTATATTTATAAGTACTATTGGGAAAGTTATTTTAAGCTATTCTGTGAACTCAAAACTAACATCTTGCATTATACACCGTCATTCTACAATACTAGAAATACATAAAACTTATCTAATAAAAAACTCTCTCTTACATACAATATGAAACAATAAACACAACTTTACCAATAAAACATGAGGTTGAAGCACACTTTCCAGATTTAAGCTCGGTTCACACTACTGCAATGCGCTTTTGATGCCATTTTCCGTGCGATTATGCAGTGCACGTTTGGATGTGATTAGCATATTCTATAGAGCCAAATCACACCAAACTGGCACAGAAACCTTTTCCAAAAGGACAACGCACCGTCACATTGATGTGAACAGGCACCTTGGAAATTAAAGTGATCTCCCTTGTCATGCAATTCTCTGCAACGCCAATTACATCGGAAATCACACAAGTGTGAACCAGCACTTATTAAAGCTTCAACTGATGCAATTTAATAAAACATCTTTAATATTTGTATTTGAACATACCAGTGTATTATTGTTGTAAGCTTGAGTGTAAACGTTTCCATTTCTGGAGAGTATGAGAAAGCACTTCTCTGCACAAGCGATCTGTGTAACACCGTGGTTAGCGAGAGCTTCACATTGTATAGGGCCACTCACATTCGCATAATATTTCCAACCTAATAGACCCCAGCTGATCACCTCCTGTAAAGAACCCTAGAATAAAAAAAGAAAATCCTGGTCTTATAAAAGGTTTACTTATGTACAGTAAGCAATATGTACAGAAACAAGTTTTGTAGTAAGATTAGTTGCTGTGGGTTATACACTTTACTTCCGATATTGTTCCTGAGGTTGTGCCCGAGGCTACGCAAAGTCAAGGCTGGACTAGCCTCTGCTGCTTCAACAATGCCATAAGAATATAGGAAAATAAAGAGATATACTTTGAGCAACTTACCTTATGAGATGTTGGAGAACTGCACTGTGGAGGCATACAAGGAGTAGCTAATCGGTCTAAATGTGCCATAATAACAACAGCTGTTTGACGCAAGTCTATGGCCAATTCATTGTCCTGAGGCAAGATCAGATACCTCAAAAAGTTCTCATTTGGACTCAGTGTACAAGGTAGCATCTAAAAATAAAAAAATAAAATACAATTATATTTATGTCACAGAAAATGCTGAGCTTAAAGTGGAGGTTCACCAGAAAAAGTTAATTTTTAACCTTAGATTGATGCTCATTTTGTCTAGGGGAATCGGCTAGTTTTTTTAAAATCAAAGCTGTACTTACCGTTTTAGAGAGCGATCTTCTCCGCCGCTTCCGGATATGGGCTGCGGGACTGACCGTTCCTATTTTGAATGACTGTCTTCCGACGGTCGCATCCATCGCGTCACGATTTTCCGAAAGTAGCCGAACGTCGGTGCGCAGGCGCCGTATAGAGCCGCACCGACGTTCGGCTTCTCGTGACGCGATGGATGCGACCGTCGGAAGCCTGTCAATCAAAATAGGAACGCCCAGTCCCGAAGACCATACCCGGAAGCGGCAGAGAAGATCGCTCTCTAAAAACGGTAAGTACAGCTTCGATTTTAAAAAAACTAGCCGATTCCCCTAGACAAAATGAGCATCAATCTAAGGTTAAAAACATTTTTTAGGGTGAACTCCCGCTTTAAAAACAAGTAAATATACTTTCTCATGAGGATCGGTCATGCAATACCATACAAAAAAGAAACGACATCTGCAAAAAAATTACAAACTCACTGTTGTGGGAAATCTGTTGTAAGATTCATTTATAGGCTTCAATTGCTGACCAGTCTGTACCCATAGCAGGGACTATAAAAAGTGTGCATTTTGCTTCACAAAAAGGGCAACTAACCCAAATCTAGTTATCAGGCATCATACACAAATTAGAGACACTTTGCAGTGTGACTTTGTTGAAACTACCATAAAATGCCTGCCAGACCAGTTTCTAATAATGCAGGTCAGCGATTTTATTACACACATGGCACCTCTTCCTTGGGGTTCTAAGGGTTGATGTAGAGGGGGATTGGGCACAAAAATGCCAGAGAGTCATTTGACACCCTCTGACTCAGCAGGAAGTCTGGAAAACTTGCTGATCATAGCATGTTCTACCAGTAAAAAAAAAGAAAAAATCCTGGTAATGCAAAAAGCTTTCAGTACCAGCAGAGCTTTCAGTTCAGTCTCCTGCTATGGCAATTGGCAATTGAATGTGGTGAAAGGCGCAGGGCCGGCCCTATGATGGGACCGGGTGGTACCATGGGTACCAGGCAGCACTTTTAGGGGGGCAGGATACTGATGCCCGCCAGCCCGTTCCGCCAGCTCCGCTACCCAAATAAAATTGATGTCCTTTTTTCCCACAAATATAGCTTTCTTTTGGTGATATTTGATCACACCTCTGCGGTTTTTAAAAAAAAAAAACACAATTAGCGTACATTGATTAGTTTGCGCAAAAGACATTGTGGCGCCGGCAATTCACAGGTCCCTTTATACTCCTGGATACATGCCATGGCAGGTCCTTTTATACGCCTATATGCATGTATAGAGCCATGACAGGCCCTCTTTATACATCTATAGAGCCATGACAGGCCCTCTTTATACATCTATAGAGCCATGACAGGTCCTCTTTATACTCCTATATACATTTATAGAGCCATGGCAGGTCCTCTTGATATCCCTTTACATGTATAGAGCAATGACAGGTCCTCTTTATACATGTATAGAGCCATGACAGGTCCTCTTTATACTCCTATATACATGTATAGAGCAATGACAGGTCCTCTTTATATTCCTTTACATGTAAAGAGTCTCGACAGGTCCTCTATATACATGTATAGAGCCATGACAGGTCCTCTTTATACATGTATAGAGCCATGACAGGTTCTCTTTATACATCTATAGAGCCATGACAGGCCCTCGTTATACTCCTTTATACATGTATAGAGCCATGTTAAAGCGGTAGTTCACCCTGACCCACATGATGTTACCATCGAGACAGGCATTGTAGCGCGAGCTACAGTATGCCTGTCCCGATTTTTTTAACCCCGTACTCACCTCGTAGTCGTCCATCGTAGATTTCGGCTCCCGCGGGGAATGGGCGTGCCTATGGAGAGGGAGGATGATTGACGGCCGGCCCTGGCACGTCACTCTCCCCGAAGACAGCCGGAGTAGGTCTCGGCTCTTCACGGCGCGTGCGCACAGGCTATGCGCACGCGTCGTGAAGACCAAGCCTATTTCGGCTATTTCCGGAGAAGCGTGACGCGCCAGAGCCGGCCGTCAATCATCCTCCGTCTCCAGAGGCACGCCCATTCCCCGGTATCTTCGATGGACGACTACAAGGTGAGTATGGGGGGAAAAAATTCGGGACAGGCATACTGTAGCTCGCGCTACAGTGCCTGATTTAAAGGTAAAAGAAAATTTTTTTTTTTTTTTCCTGTCGATAGGGTGAACCCCCGCTTTAAGTACTCTTTATAGTCCTATATACATTTATAGAGCCATGACAGGTCCTCTTGATATCCCTTTACATGTATAGAGCAATGACAGGTCCTCTTTATACATGTATAGAGCCATGACAGGTCCTCTTTATACTCCTTTATACATGTATAGAGCCATGACGGGTCCCCTTTAGTTATCATGGATATAAAATAATGAATGTGGGGGCCTTTTGGTTGGCGTGATTTTTTTTCTGGGGGGGGGGGGGGGCAGCATTTCATTCTTGGTCCCAGGCAGCACAATGTCTTGGGCCGGCACTGGAAAGGCGGATTCAATTCGCATACGTGTGATCCGGCCTTACAAAGCACAAATAAGTTGTGGAGGGCCATACGATTTGGGTATATTGCATCCTTTTAGACCAGGTCCAACTTTTTCTGTAGGCCCGGTATCACTGCAAAACCAGGTCAGATAGATGGATGTTTTTGACATGCTCTCCAAAATTCAAGTAATCCTGCAGTGCTATGCATGCATTCTGAGTCCACCAGAGCCAGGGCACTGTAACATGCGAGTTGATAGTTTAGTTTTTTTTTTTTTTATTAAAAAGTGTTTTTAAACGATTCAGCACCATGTCAGTTTTCTGATTCCTTTATGAGCACCACCGCTAAGGGATTGTGATAGGACACAGTGGATGTAGTAAACCAATGAAGGAACAAAAAAAAACACTGAAAGACAATGGCATAATGTGCTAGTATGCAAGCACATTATGAAAATGCTTATCTTAGAACAAAGTCACCGCTAAGGGAGCCAACATGCTCCCCTGGCGCTTCTTCCTAGCTCGCGGGCTCCGGCAATGTCGGTGGCCAGAGCTGTGAGGACGTCACTCCCGCGAATGCACGCAGGAACCCTTGTTTCTTGCAAGAAGCTCTGAAGTTTCGGCTTAATACGCCGGACCTTCAGAACGCATGCGCCACCTACGTCAGCGGCTGCATACAAGGTGAATATCTCCTAAACCAGGGGTCTCAAACTAGTGGCCCTCCAGCTGTTGCAAAACGACAAGTCCCATCATGCATCTTCCTGTGGAAGTCAGGCTTGTAACTGTCAGCCTTGCAATGCCTCATGGGACTTTCACAACAGCTGTAGGGCCGCCAGTTTGAGACCCCTGTCCTAAACAGTGCATGTTTAGGAGACATTAATTTTATCTACAGGTAAGCCTCATTATAAGCTTACCTGTAGATAAAGATTACACAGCGGGGTATACAAATTTAAATAAGGATTTGTCCACCCACCAGAGGATATTTAAACCCCTGCAGAAGGTCAAAAATGGAGGCAAGCACATCATTTGAAAGGTGGAGGGCACTGGAGGTGTTTGGCAACCTCTGCATGGAATTCACGAAATGGTTTCTTCACATTTGGACTTTGTTTATTATGCATATAACAACACCAGTGGGTGTGCACATTATTGTTCATCACCGACATTAGAATCACAGTGGTGGCACGTTTTGAAGAATTTATTCATTTTCGTTGGGCATATTTAGGATTTACTTACCGTATTTATCGGCGTATACCGCGCACTATTTTGCCCTGAAAATCAGGGCAAAATCGTGGGTGCGCGGTATATGCCGATACCGGCTTTCCCGCCACGAGTTTGAATACTGCGCCGGCATATACCGAGCGCAGTACACTCGTGTATCTTCAGGCAGTCTCGGCGCCTCTCGCACTGACGTCCTGAGCGTACAGGACGTCAGTGCGAGAGTTGCCGAGCCTGCCCGACGATACACGAGTGTACTGCGCTCGGTATATGTCGGTGCAGTATTCAGACTCGGCGCGGGAAACGAGCGGGGAGGACGCGAGGACGCCGCAGAAGGACGCCGGACCCGACGAAGAGGAGACCCGAAGCCGCAGATGGACGCCGGATCCGACGAGGCCGCCGCGCAAGACACCAAAACTGTAAGTACAAAACCTTTTTTCCACAGGAATTCAGGCAACTTTAGGGGTGCGCGCTATACGCCGGAGCGCGCTATACCCCGATAAATACGGTATATAGCACAATGTATAGTAACTTGTTTAGTGATATATAGTGCCCCATACACTGTATTTGCAGTGTGGCAGTTTACTGTAGAAGTTATAGGCGAGAGCTGTACCATCTTTCTACTATTGATGATCTCGCATTTGTTTGACAGGTTGACAATAACCAAAACTGACCTGAATCTCTTTTTCCATGTTGTGAAGATCTTTATTGCACACAATGCTCTGGAACCTGTGTAATAAAGGAAGAAGAGGTGCACTGGTTCCCTGCGCTGACCTCTCATTGTCAGTTTCTCTTGTTCCATTGTCCCAGAGCTGAAGAAGCAGCATAACAGCAGATAACATTTGGCTACAAAATAAACAGAAAACACAATAAAAGAGAATGAGAAAAACAACAAATATATTCACACTAGTTGCTGCCCATAGATGGTCAGTTCTCAGCGCCAAGACATATTTGATAAAATAGACCAACCATGACTTATTCCTAAAACTGGCCATACACATAGCAAATTTCAGCCGGTTCCTTATGAACCAGACAGAATTCACTCAAGTGTGGTCCTGCTGGCCTTGATTTTTTATTTTTTTAAAGAGCAGGCAGTGGCGCACCTGTATCCAATGAGATGCAGGCACTGTTCGGCATTTTCACAGAGATTCATCCAGCACATTAGTTCATCCGTGCCGTGATCCGTGGATGAAAAAAAAAGGTGTATGCCTAGTTTAACTTACTACAAAAATATTTAAATGTACTGGAAAACCACTGCGATGATTGAGACTGCTTGTTCTTGCTTATCCATTAACAAACCTGGGGTGATATTTGCTGGAGAAAAAATAAAATGCAGCTGGTAGCAGAGTATAAAAAGGTCAGCTTGTCCTGTGTCAGCTAGAGAATTCCCTCCAGGAATATCTCTAATCGTACACAGCAGACAACATGCACACTGCCATACTATAAATGCTCCGGGCAGAGCCCGAATTGCCCTTTTATCAAGCCTGAATACAGCCACAATGCGGTTGGGTAAAAAAATAAAGCTACTGAAAATTATCTTTTGAAATCACTTACTACACAGAAAGAAAAAAAAAAATAGTCCTTTTTGCAAATGATTACTCAGCTGCATTTATGCAAAAAAGTAAAACCTATGCATAAAATCGGTTTTAACTCCTTAATTGCTGAAAATGTATACTTGCTAAATACAGAACAGTCAGCACATACCAGGCACCTCCAAGTGTCTGCACATCAGCACCTCTCAGTAGGGGGCTCGGAATGCCCAAGTGCCCAAGTGTTGCTTCCCTGGGTTTTGGCCGAGGACTCTATCGATCCCTTAACCCTTCCCTATTGGCTTACCATCAGAGCAATAGGTCCACCAGAGGTACCCATGCAGTAACAAAGCTGGATTGGGCATGTATATAACATTTCAGGCTTGCTTTATTTCTTAAGCGTTACTTGTAAGTGTTGGGCTGTGTACGTGAGATTTATAGTGGACTATGTAGAAGTCAAAATACCGGTGTGTTATACTACAGTTACAACTAGGGTTGCCACCTCATCCCTTTAAAACAGAACACACATGAATTACACAGGTTCTGTGGCTGATTTGATGCAGGTAAGGCACCAAATGAGTCTAATTACCACCTTAATTAGCCACAGAACCGGTGTAATTCATATGTGTTCTGTTTTAAAGGGATGAGGTGGCAACCCTAGTTACAACACAGAAATGCAAAAAAATCCAATACTGACCTTAGGGTGCCTCTCTGCACAGCAAGCTCTAGTAAAATGGCAAGTGCCAAGTGCTGGTCTTGTAGTGGAACATTTCCGGCACCTCTGGGACTCTGGGCACCATGTACATCACTGCAATAAAAAAAGCAATTCAAAAGATATTTTGGCGAAAGATCACTTTTATAATGCACAGGTTCATATTATCAAGACAAGGTTAGCAATAAAAACTGAAAACAAAAGAATGAATCCTTAAAATTTGCATGAGAAAACACTTTCACCTTGATGTTGGTAATGTCATCACTGCGTGATAATATTTGCTTGTTTTATACGGTTAGGATTACCTTTTACTGCTCTCTCTCTCTCTCACAATCCAAGTCTAAGTGTAGACCATCTATCTGGCTTAAAACCATGCACTCACTATGTGGCTGATATCTTAAGCCATACATAGATCGAAAATTAGGCCCGTTCAGCCCATGTATGGGCAGGTGGATTATTGTACCCAAGTACAATCAGACTGTAGGACTTTTTTTTCACATACGATTACTGCCGGCAGCTTTAACCGCAACCATCGTATTCTGCCAGCCGGGAATGCCCCCCCTCCCTGCTGGTGAAAATACAAAAGCACAGCAGGAGATCCCCCCCCCCCCCCCCAATCAACATTGACTGTGTTGAAAGGGGATTAGGAGATTTTTCTCATCTTACACCCCTGGTGCAAGGAAAGAAAATTGCATCATCTATGGCCTGGTTTAACTCGGTTGTGTCAGAGGAAAATTAAATCTGAGTCAATTACAGCACTTCTTGATGCTTGCATTCTCTTCCCAGACTTGCAGTTCACCTAAAGCATGGGTGCTCAACCTGTGGCCCTACAGCTGTTGCGGAACTACAAGTCCCATGAGGCATTGCAAAGCTGATACAAGTTACAAGCATGACTCCCAAAGGAAGAGGCATGATGTGAATTGTAGTTCGGCAACAGCTGGAGGGCCACAGGTTGAGCACCCTTGATTTACAGTAACCGTGTTTAAGGTGGTGAGGCATACTAGATGTAATATGAAGTAGGTTGGCAACTGGATTAGGTTTGGTTCTCCCCTTACAGATTCTAAGCATTCCCCCATTCCATTTTAACCAGGAGGAAGAAGGAAGAAGATTTAACTGAATTTTAGGGCTCGTTCACAAATGCGTCAATATCCTGTTTTGTGGCATTTATTCAGCATTTTTAAAGCCTCGTAACTGCAACTGCCATGAATATTACAATCGGCACAACGCAGTTCTGTTCACACAGGAGTGTTAGCGCTGTGTGGTGTCATGTTAAAAATGAAGCAGCATGTCACTTTCATTAAGGTATCGACGCTTGTCAGCCGACTTCATTGATTTCAACGGTAATGCTCTGTAACTGCACCTAGAGCATTTATGGGGGTGTTAGGCCCCTTTCACATTGAGGAGTTTTTCAGGTGGTACAGCGCTAAAAATAGCGCTGCTATACCGCCTGAAAAACTCCTGCCTAGCTACCTCAATGTGAAAGCCGGAGGGCTTTCACACTGAGGCGATGCGCTGGCGGGAGACAAAAAAATCTCCTGGCAGCAGCATCTTTGGATCAAGATCTACAGATTAAAGATTCACAGCAAACTCACCCTGTAACAGACCTTAAAAATTTGGTTGCTCTCTCGACTACTTCGAGCCAAACAGAAGACACTGTGCCCTCATCAAATAGTGTTGCTTCAGGTAGCGCTCGCAGTGCATCCAAAGACTCTTGTAGCAGTTCACTGCAGAGGTCGGCATCCTCACCTGCACACAAACAACCAAATCACTAAAAGCAATTATGCAAAAGGCTTTACACAAATTATTTAAAAGCACCACCCAATGTGCCATTTCATTTAAGGCATTTCTAGAGGACTGCAGGAGCGGATTGCCTTCCCATAGTTCCTGGCTCAAATTTTTCTCACCTTGGTGTTTTGACAAAGAAGAAAAAAACATATGGGTGCTTATTAATACAAAATGTATATTATCACACTGAATTTAATAAAAAAAGAAAATTTATTTTTATTACAAAAAAGGATAACATTAAAAAAGTCACTTTCTTCATACAGTTTTCCACGCAATCATTCTACATGTTTCGCCTTATGGCTTCTTCAGGAAAATGTGTGGACTTTATTTCTAGTAAATAGACATGGAAGACAAAAAAATATATTTTTTTTTTAAAGAAATAAAATGACATACAAACATAATACATACATAGATGCATGCCTGTAGATGGCAGGAATTTCCCCAGAGGTTCTAGCCCCAATGTTCTGGGGACTCTGAGCCGGATTTACAGTGGGTAACTGATATCAGAGCAAATTTCTGGACACAAAAGGTCCTGCCTGCAAAAATCTCCCAACCAAGCCGGATCACCCACAGAGAGACAATACAATAACTTGTATATGATTTCCTGTGGATCAATTAAGTGTAGTATGACATGTCAACCTTGGTGCACTTAATTAGAATACTAAATCCTTCAACAGGAGAAAAGGGTATATGCTTACACGAGAAACTTATTTTCAAGTGGATAACTAGGTGGGTCGTCTAGGCCAGGGGTGGGCAAACATTTTGACTCGAGGGCCGCAATGGGTTCATATATTGGACCCGGGGGCCGGAGCAAGAGTAGATGGACGGTGTGTATGTGTGAATTAATATAAATTAAATTTAAATTTGTAACATTAAATGTTTAGATTAATTTAAGGTAGAAAAGCATAAAAAGTGTTATTTTACAAAACTTTTATGCAATGTATTTCTTTCATAAAATAGTACCTTCAATTTTAGTGGGAACAGTGTTGTTGGTCTCCCTTTTTTGTTAACTGATGGGTATCAGGGTACATTACACAGGGGTAATATAACTAAGGAGGGCTATCGGAGACATAATACAGGAGTGAGGGGTAATATACAAGTTATATTTCCCCCGTATATTGTCTGCTAGTAGCTTAGCCCTCCTCAGTTACATTACCCGGCCTACGTGTACCCTGATGGCATACCCCTCCCTAGTTAAGTACCCCCTGTTAATTTACCCTGCCTTAAAAAAAGTTATTTTATTCAATCTGTTATTCACTTCATAATGCCTCCTCAATGTACCATAAAGGCCCCTGTATAGTGCTCCAGTCAGAGCTGCCACCGTACGGAGTTCGCGCGCTTGCTGCTGCTGCCGCCCTCACCAGCTAGCAAACAGTATATATAGGCTGAGACCTGAGTGAATAACTAGTTAACTTACAGAGTTTCAGACTGTGGTCTTCTCTCTCGCTCTTCTTTCCAAAGGCAATCTGCTGCCAGGAGAGTGGTGGTGGCGAGACTGCGGCATGTATCGCTCCTCACTAGCAGGCGTGCAGAAAGGTAGTTGACGTCATCTGACGTGATGTCAACTCCCTGCCTGTGCCTACGGCTCAATCTGTACTCTGCCCACGGCCCCCCGCCCCCCCCCCCCCACTAGCTGCTGGCCGGCCCAACCACTACCATGCCGTTAGCTAGCACTTCGCGGGCCGGATTAAAAAGGTCCACCGGGCCGAAGTTTGCCCATTACTGGTCTAGGCTGTGTAGGGCCAATGTCAGGTCTCTGAAAGTTTAGGTATCATTTGGGCACAAAAGAGAAACAATATAGTTGTAATATGGTCATATATAATTATCTCCCCAAAACATTGGGGCTAAAACCTCTGGTTGGGGAAACTCCTGCTATGTACATGGATGCATCCATGTATGAATATGTACACTTGTTTTTGTTGTCATTGTTTATGTAATTTTCTTTCTTTAAAAAAAAAAAATTGTCTTGCATATCTATTTTTACTTTGACGATTTATCTTTGTATATATTTACTAGAAATAAAGTCCACGCATTTTCTTATAGAAAACATGTAAAACGAACGATTGCGTGGAAAACTGTATGAAGGAAGTAACTTTAATGTTATCTTTTTTTGTAAAAAATATATATATTTTGTTTATTAAATTCAGTGTGATATATCCATTTGTATTAATAAACACCCTTAAAGTCCCATATCCCCCAATATGGTTTTACTTCTTTGTTTATTTTAAAGTTTCCATTACTCCTACTGCTTTCTACCTGAAGGACATAAAAAAGTAAAAGATGGAGAATTGAAAGCCTTCATAAAAACGGCCACAGAATATATGCAGATCTGTTATTTGAGGTTTAGAGAGATCACTATTGGAATCCCAATATGTGAATAGCTATATAAAAAAAAAAACCTTTGCATGGTTTATCCTTCTAGCATGATGATGGCAAACCTTGGCACTCCAGATGTTTTGGAACAACATTTCCCCATGGTGCTCACCTACACTGCAGAGTGCATGAGCATCATGGAAAATGTAGTTTCAAAACATCTGGGGTGCCAAGGTTCACCATCACTGTTCTAGCACATACAAAAAACAATTATTTTTGGGCTAGTTGATAATTCAGTCTCGACTCTATTGCAATAATGAAATCCACCCCATTAGCAGTCATAAAATCTGGACTGTATCATACAAATGGCTGGGAGAAAGGGTCATGAGAGAGATTCTTGGGTTCTAACCATATAACAGGCAAAGATGACCACATGCATGCAAAAAGTAACACTGGGACAAAAAAAAAAAACGCAAAACAAAAGTCGGAAATAAAACATAGGTAGAGAAAAACATTATGTCGTAGGACATGTTACTCTAAAAGCACTGGAAGTAAAAACCACTGTGCTCATAAAACATCTTATAACTAACTAAATAAACTGTTCTAAAACATATATAAGGACTTGGGAGCAATCTTACATGTGTACCAGCCTGTTACTTTTTGCTTTAAATTTAGAGGGTAGTCTGAGAGTTAGTAGACTCAGACTGTATGATTATTTCCAAATCTGGAAGTGACCACTATTGTTGTCTGGGGTGCGGTTACCACCCCAGGCCAAGGGTGGCAGCAGTCAGGTCAAGATGTTTTGGGTGTTCCCTTTCGTCAGCCAGTGGGAGTTGATCGTCCCGCTGTGCAGGCTGGGGAGGAGTATGTAAGGGACAGACGCCATTGGCCAGGGGTCGTCGCAGATCCTGGGTCTGTCGTCCCAGCAACCCCCGTGTGTGGCCCTCCTGGCCAGGGGTTGCATGTTCAAGTGTTCCTCGTTCCGGGACCACGTTGGTCCGGGGTTGTGATCTACTAAGTAGGCCCGGTAGTCAGACTAGGTCTACATTTGCAGAGTGGTCCTGTGCTGTCCGTCCTGAGGGAGGAAGCCACCAGTCTTGGAGAGCACCGAGCATGAGGCTGGTATCTCAGGAGAGTCCTTGAACTTCATTGAAAGACGCACCATTACTGAAAGGCTGAATGATGGTCGCCTGTCAGTTCCAAGTTTGCAAGAAGTTAATTGGGAGAGATCCGGGTGCTGAATCCTGTGTGAGAGGATTTATGACTGAACATATCTCCATCTGAAGGAAGGTCTGTGGCAGACACTTTACCAAATTTCCGTGCGACACCCTGGCTGCTAGGCTAGTGAGAGAGGCCTATCCATGTGCGCAATACCCACTCTGGCTAGAGTGGCGACGAAAGCTACGTTGCTGGAAGCAGGAGTGTTTCCGGACAGAAGGTTTACACCTGAACCTGTTACCCTTCTACCTCTTCAACTACTTATTTTATTCTTTTACCAAGTTCAGCAAATAAATCAAAGAAAAGAAGTCTAAAGTGTGGACATTGAACTTTTTCTCAATTCTCATCCGATACCCTAGACGGCGAGGAGATAGAGGCAACATGCCACCCAAAACAATCCAGCAGCTTCTCCGGGGGTAGTGCTACACATGTTAAAAGGATTTTGAGTTCTTTCTACCAAGTCCTGAGACCAGGCTCTACCACCACCAGACACAGCAAGCATTGTGACCCAACTCTTGTGTGCTGCAAGTAAGAAATCCAGATAGGCCACCTCTCCGCCCTCACTCCGTCCTCAGACCTTTACTGGCAATAAAAAAGCAGCAACTTGATGAGGTCATATTCTCTTCTCTTTCCTCCTGTTGGCATGTTCCCTGTCAGCACATGTGCAGGCAGGACCTTGCTGTAAAAGGCATTGCAAGCAGCTTAACAAAATAGAATTCAATGCCAATTGACATATTTATAATGGTTGCATTAAAAATACAGTAAAACAACTGGGCATAATGGAGGTTAGAACCAGAGTCGGATAACTAATGCGGTCTAAGGGCTCCCTGAGATGATTTTCTCTTACTTTCTGTTCTGGTGGCAACATTGAAGTTTAAGCCTTTTCCCCTGTTCACACCGGGCCAATTTGACATGTAAAAATCAGAGCCCATTGCCGGCAACGGCACGGCCCAAATCTGTGCAATGCAGACTTTGCTGTGCCGCACCGATCCCCAAAGTAGATCTTGCACTACTTTTGTCGACTTGGGCAATTTCAATAGACAGCTGTACATGAACCCACACAGATGTCTCTCAAATCGTCCCCAAAGTTGGACTGAAATCACTGAGAGTGAAGTCAAAGTACAAACAGTCCAGACACAAGGGAAAATAGAAACTAAAAGTTTTTAATATACTTAAAAACTACTATATACTCAGATTATAATAGCATCACACCTATATCCCTACTCACGTCACTGGAAAAAATACTTCTGAAGAATCCCTTTGTGGAAAAACATAATTCGGGATAGAGATTGGATGCTTTTTATTGTAATCACTGCAAGCAGAATCAAAGAACAAAATACTGCAGACCCAAGGGTACAAAAACTTTTAATATATTAACATTTGGATTACAAAGTTTAAATATCAAAACCCTTGGTGTCTGCTCTATTTTGTGCTTTGAATCTACTTGCAGTATCTACGATTAAAATAACCATTTATATCCTGACCCATGTTTTGCCAGAAAAGCCTTCTTCAGGGTCCAGCCTGAAGAAGCCTATACCTGCAAAACATGGGTTGGGATATAGAAGTGATGCTTTGCAATCCAAACCTGCATATATTAAAAAATATATAGTACACACAATCAGAATTTCCAATGGAAAAAGTCAGATGGAATTTTTTTTCATCGGATATTCTGACCGTGTGTGGGCCTCATCTGACTTTTTTCCGCCGGAGTTTAGACATGGAAAAAAATCCTTTCGAAAATTCCGATCGTCTGTGTGGACCTCCGACGGAGAAAAAAAAAAAAAACATGCATGCTCAGAATTAAGTCGACGCATGCTCGGAAGCATTAAACTTCATTTTTCTCTATGTAGTATTTAAAGTCACCGCGTTTTGGACGGTCAGAATTTGGTCTGACAGTGTGTATGCAAGACAGCTTGAATGGAATGCCGTAGGATTTTATCCCATCGGAAATTCCGATTGTGTGTACAGAGCATAAGGGTTGATTTACTAAAACCAGAGTGTAAAATCTGATGCAGCCGTGCATGGTAGCCAATCAGCTTCTATGTTCAGTTCATACTATTAGGCCTTTACAAAAAAAAAAAAAAAAAAACCTGGAAGCCGATTGGCTACCATTCACAGCTTCACCAGATTTTGCACTCTCCCCAGTGTAGTAAATAAACCCCCTATTTTCTTAGGAGTAAAATACATCTTTACTTGCATAGGGGGGATTCCCTGCTGAGTAGGAATGGGCTCGGGCGTGTTTGGGCTCATAGTCCCAACCCACCAGGAAGCAGACACTGCACACCGCTAATCACAGGCAGAGAGACATTCCTGGTCCGCAGCTGCACAGATCAGGATAGGCCTCACTGCCTGCGATTAGTGGTGTGCAGTGTCAGCTTTCTGGTGGGATCGGACATGTGGGTTAGGACTAGGAACCCGAACACGCCCAAACCCATCTCGATCTGTGAAGCAATGTAGATTATGCTTAATCTACACTTTGGCCCAGATTCTCAAAAGAGATACGACGGCATATCTGGAGATGCGCCGTCGTATCTATGCGACCGATTCTTAGAATCAGTTACGCATAGATATCCCTTAGATCCGACAGGCGCAAGTCTTACACCGTCGGATCTTAACTGCAATTTTTTTTGCCCGCTAGGTGTCGCTTCCGTCGATTTCCCAGTCGAGTATGCAAATTAGCTAGATACACAAATTCCCGAACGTACGCGCAGCCAAGTTACGACGTTTACGTTAGGCTTTTCCCGGTGTAAAGTTGCCCTGGGTCTATGAGGCGCAGTCAATGTTAAGTATGGACGTCGTTTCCACGTCGAAAATTTAAAAATTTACGTCGTTTGCGCAAGTCGTCCTCGAATGGTGCTGGACGTAATTTACGTCCACGTCAAAACCAATGACGTCCTTGCAACGTCATTTAGAGCAATGCACGCGGGGATATTTTAGGGACGGCGCATGCGCAGTTTGTTCAGTGCGGGGACATGCTTCATTTAAATGTAACACGCCCCCTTATCCGCCGAATTTGAATTCCGCCGGGTGTTTTACGCTACGCCGCCCCCACTTTACAGGCAAGTGCTTTGTGAATAAAGCACTTGCTTGAAAAACTTACGTTACGCCCGCCCAAATTTACGCCCATCTACGTGAATCTGCCCCTTTGTCTCTCCCAGTTGCTACAATAAGATAACTTTTTACAGCAAATGATTGTTAAGGCACTTATGATACTATAGTTTTAAAGTGACTGCTTCTGTAAAAATTGCCAAAACTTGGCACAAATCATTGGATCAAATTGCGGTGTGCTTTATGACAAATTTTATGTATTGTGAATTTGGCTGCACTCTACACATTTTATGCTGGTAACACAGTGTCACTTCATACAGATTAGTGGAGTCTCTTTAGTCCGAAAGCTGAATTTAGGCCGTGTTCACAATGCCGCACAATGCGGCTCTCAGCAGGGGTCTGGTGCATCCCTGTACTGTTTCAGGTCCGAATTCAGTCTGAATTTTGGCTAAATTCAGACCTGAAATGGACCAGAAGATGCACAGGACTCCTGTGCAATTCGCACCAAAGCCACTCTTGAGATGTGTGAACCAGCGCCGAAAAGAACTGGTCACAATCTCCTGACATGCAAATTGGTTGCAGGAAAACCCAGCCTCAAAACACAAAAAAAAAAAAAAAAAAAAAAAAAAAAAAAAGGCACAGTGGTAGTTTCCCCCCCCCCCCCCCCCCCCCCCCCAACATGCTGTAGCAACATATTCCTAAAAATGCAATAGATTAATATTTATGTGTAAAAGGTTTTTATTTACTTATGGAAAGAGAAACAACAACATCATTGGCTACATTTTTTATTATGGGTAGGCAAAAGGGAATTTAAAAATGCACCCTATATTCCCTCCAACACAATGCATTCGGTTTTCGATGTAAAAATAGCCTTCATTAAAAAGATTTCCTTACCAGATCTCCAGGCTCTGCGAAGGAATGCAAATGCAAAAGAGAGCGCTGCTCGGGAGCCCACCCTGGCAAGTCCTTCCACCCCTTGACCAACTGGACGGGAGCTGTGTACATGAAAGTTATTCTCAGAATTGTCCTCACTGCAAGGGATGAAGCCACCGATTTCAGAAAACAGCCAGACTAACATGAAAAACAACTAAAAGCAAAAATACCACCATACTATATAGAATGTACAAAAACAACAAAAAATCTACACACAAATAAAAACATCTAGAACATAAGAATAATAATTTAGGGTATGCACACATTCTCTAATGAGACAAAGCAAACTACAGATGGGAAACCAAATAGGAGGTCAAGATTTTAAATCGTAAAATGTACAAATTAGCAGAAAGAGGAGTTTCCAGTCCATTGACTCAACATATGTGTGCAAAATAATTAGCCAATATATTTGTTCATGTACAGTGGGTATATAAAATAATTACATTTTGTTGTTTGCAGCCTGAAAACACACAGTTTTATCCAGCCATATATACTCAGTGTAACTTATACCATGCAAGTGAAAAGAGAACACCAACATGTAAAAAAAAAAAAAAAAAATGAAAAATTCAAACACAGAATTAACGAGTTGGAAAAAGGATCACCTCCTCGAGTCAGTATTTTGTTGAACCACATTTTGCGTTAATTACAACCCTTATAGTCTGTTGTGATAGTCTCTACTAAAACTTTACAATATTTGCCCACTCTTTGCAGAATTGCTCAAAGTTCAGTTAAATTTGATGGTCACCATTTGTGGACTGCAGTCAAGTAATTTCACAGATTTTCAAGGGGGTTCAAGTCTGGGCTCTCACTAGGCCATTCACCCTTTTCTCCTTCAAACAACTGTGTGGTCATTTTTGCTGTGTGCTTTGCCAGAAAGTTGTCAGTGGGAAGCAGCTTTACCTCTCGACCATGACCCAGAGGGCAGCAGATTTTCTTCAAGAATTCGATGGCATTTTGCCCCCCTCCCCCCCCCCCCCCCCCCCCATCGATTTTTCTTTCTATCCTGACAAGTGCTCCAGTCCCTGCTGCAGAGAAACACCCCCATAACAGGATAGTTAAGGAAGTGATTTCCGCGCCAAAAATAATTTTAAACTAAAAATGTGGAATAAAATACAAATATGTCAAAAAGCTGCTCCCCTAGAAAAAAAGAGAATAGATGAATCTCTTGATTCAGTGAATATTTCGGTGATAGGGGGCGCTATTACAATAAAATTGACCTTAGTCAGGTGTATCAAAAAAAGATGTGCACCGATAAAGACGCACAAAAATGTGAATAAAAAAGTGCAATTGTAACACTCACAGTAGAAATCGCTAGAGCCAAATGCGGATGGGGGATCGTATTCAAAGCGTGACCAGGCTACGCCGCCGACGATCGTTTCGTTATTACGTTTTCAGGGGGCATCAATCCACGCCCCCCTGAAGACGTAATAACGTAACGATCGTCGGCCGACACGCAAGTTGAGGCTGTCGCCTCCTATCTAAGCCTGCAGACCCAGTGCCGGGATGGGCACTTGTTAGCGTAAGTGGCCACTTGGCCCTGCTTTGATTTAAACTATTTTTTAAATAAAAACCGGTTGCACTATGAGCTGTCTTTGTATTTTCATGTCCCATCTGTAAACCTCCTGGAGAGAGATAGTCTGTGACAGCAGTGGATGACGCTTCATATGCTTGCAGGCATATATCTGCATAAGCGATTTTGGCTTCCTTTTAATTAAGCAAGCCCAATCGCTCTGGTAAGAGTCCATTTTTACCAGCACTTCCTGGGTGTCATCTTTTAAGTGGTGGAAGAATCTAATTATATGCACATGATTTAAGAAGATTGCATGTTCCTCTGTTTTCCTCACTCAAGCTGAATTGTTACCATTTGGGAAAGTGTTAACCATCACTTTAGGATTACATGGACAGTGTTTATAATTTTTTCCTTTGGACTATTTTTGTCTCTTGGCTTTGGGAGCACCTTTTTTCTATTGTGTTTTGTTTATAAATTGGTCACCATTACACCTACCCATGGGTTTTGGCACTGTTTATTTATATTTTAGTTTTGTATATATCACCTGATTTGCAATTTCTACTGTGAGTGTTACAATTGCACTTTTTTATTCACATTTTTGTGCGTCTTTATCGGTGCACATCTTTTTTTGATACACCTGACTAAGGTCAATTTTATTGTAATAGCGCCCCCTATCACCCAAACATAACAGGATAGTACCAACTTCATGATTTACTGTAGGAATTGTTTTATTTGGATGGTGAGCTGTATTGGATTTCCACCAGACATACTGTTCAGTGTTGTGGCCAAATAATTATAATCTTATCCTCATCTGACTACAACCCCCTTTTTCCCCCCCACGTGGCCTCTTCAAAATGTGCATTTTTGCAAAGCTCAGGTGACTGCATGTGGCCTTTGAGTGGCATTTTTATTGCAACCCTCCTATACAAGCCACATTTGTGGAGAACATGTGATATTGTTGTCACATACACACAATGACCACTGTCATAAATTCCTGCAACTGCTTCAGAGTTGCTGTAGGCCTCTTGGTAGCCTCTGACGAGTTTCGAAACTTGCTTTTTATTCAGGTTTGGTGCAATGCCCTGATCCAGGGAGGGTCTGTGTTGTACCAACTACCTCCTACTTCATAATAATAGACTTCACTGTGCTTCTAGGCATGGATAAAGCCTTTGAAATGTTTTTTATATCCATCTGCTGACTTATGCCTGTCCACAACTTTATCCCGGAGATCTTTTGACAGTGCCTTGTCACCCATAGTTGATTGTTTGCTTCAGTTTCACTACCGGGGAGTGAAATGCTCCAGGTTAACACTTTCCATGCTGAGCTAATCAACATGACCACAGCTAATCACAGTTCCAAGTCAAATGGCTTGGTCTGCCATTGAGAAGATGATTAGCTACACCCGATTGAGTTTACAAAGTTGGAGGTTTGGTATGTTTTGGGACTTTCAGTGAGGCAGTGGCTATAAATAAGCCAATTTTTATTGTATATCATTACAACAAGTTGGACACAGCAATGCATATGATGTTACACCATAGGTTTATTTATGCTTCATGCTATGTAATTTATGATTTACCAATCATGCCTATTATTTGTACAGTACCCATTGTTATATATGCTTATTGCTTGGTATGCTTTGCTGTATCCATTAAATGTCTTTGTAAATTCATTAATTGATTCATTTTCCGGTGGTGTGTTTCATTTTAAGTCCCACAATTCCCGCTTCCTGTCTTCCCGGTTATCCCCGCCCTTTCCTCTTTTTCCCTTCCCCATATATGCTATCCTTTTTACATTAAATAGGGTTAGAGGTCATGGCATAGCTTACCAGCTGCCGTCTCACTCATAGTCCCAAGATTATTTTGTTATCCAGGTTTATATACATCCTCCCTTTTCCCTCCTAGTGTCCCTTCTCCCTTCCGAGTTTACAAAGTTGTCAAGTCTTTTTTTTCGGGGGAGGGGGGGGGGGTTATCCTGTTTCCAACTCAGCAAATATGTTTTTGGAATTCTTTTTAACATGTTGGTGTTCTATCTTTCACCGGGATTATAAATTGCATGGAGTAAATACAGACAGATTAAAAAAACAAAAAAAAAAAACAGTGTATCTTCATTTCAGACTACAACATATTCCACATGCAATACCATCAATCCTACTACAAACTTGTGGTGCTTCTCAGAAAACCAATTGGAACAGAGGATGTAAATCTTGTGTAAAAAATACATTATATGTATATATTTATCAAAAAATATCTATAAAATGGATGTTTACAGCAAAACATTTCTTTCCATACCTTTATTTAGAAAAGCTTACCATTGTCCAATTATAAAGAGCAGTCTTGAAATGCAACGTGTAGTACCAGTGAAACAAGAGATTTGATTGGTTGCTGCATATCTCCCAATACCATTAGTCTTTACACTGCCTCAATAATTCCCAACTATTCCATCACATACAGCCTATATATTTGCATATATCGTAGCCAAATTGATTTCATGGGGGTATATGAGCAAATACTGTACAGGTTTTATAGTATGTATGTAATGACAGTGACACCATTCCTATTACTAGAGTTGCAACTTGTTCTATTTTAGGTGAACAAACAAAATAGCGTTATGTGTACTGCCACAAGTTAAATAAAAGATCTTGCATCATCTCAGCCAGTATTTGAATTACTGTGAAATGTAGCCACTGGAGATCAAGGCAAAAGCATCCTCTACAGCAGGGATCTTCAAACTGTGGCCCTCCAGCTGTTGCAAAACTACACATCCAGATTGGAGACCCCTGCTCTACAGCAAGCACATTCAAATTGTTTTTGGGACACAAAATCCCCTTACCACTTTCTTGTAGCTCTGTAATGTCACATAAATGTGCAGCTAACAACTTAGAAAATGTTTTCTGGCCGATTACATAGCATAAAATTATATATATATATATATATATATATATATATATATATATATATATATATATATATATATATATATATATAAAATGCAGCAACTATTATAATTGTAATCATTACTGCAATTGAGTGTCTTATTAAATTGGGTAAATGTAGCTACTGACCGTTAGGCTACCTAAAGTGGTTGTACACCCTGTACAACCACTTTTACCTACAGGCAAGCCTAGATTAAGGATTACGCTATGGCCAATGGTAAAGCCCCAGGCCCAGACAGTCTGACGGTAGCATACTATCGCACCTTCGCGGATGCGTTGATCCCTCGCCTGACTTCTTATGCCAATTCGATCTCTACAGGTGGTGTCCTCCGTCCGGAAACCCTTTACGCTCACATTACTGTTATACCTAAACCTGGTAAGGATCCTAGCAATTGTGGTAGCTAAAGGCCCATTTCTTTATTAAACAAACACCAAACTGTATGCTAAAGCCATCACAAATAGGCTCATCCCATTAGTCCCCCAATGGGTCGCTGGCGACCAAACGGGATTCATTCCCGGAAAGGGAGGCCAGAGACAAATCCCTAAGAACTTTGTCCTTGATGGCTCATGCGCGGAGGTTTTCCCAGCCCACCCTGTTGCTTACAACAGACACAGAAAAGTGTCTGGGAATATCTGATGGCTACTTTGACCCATCTGGGAATTGTCCCTTCCCTCTTGGTGCAAATCTTGGCACTGTATAACCTCCCCATGGCACAATTGCGTATAAATGGCACCCTTCGTGACTTTTTCACACTCCGTAATGGCACACGTCAGGGCTGCCCTCTCCTATTTTATTTCCCCTCTCCTTAGAAGAACCATTTCTATCCACAATCAGACACAATCCCAACATCCACGGTATTACCATAGGCAACACTGTGCACAAATACGCAGTCTATGCAGATGACATTTTGTTCTATGTCCAACAACCCCTAATGTCTCTCCCAAACCTACTGTCGGCTTTTACAGCTTTCAGGGCCATTTCCAACTTCAAAATTACCATGTCCAAATTTGAAATGCTGAACATCCCCATCCCCCATTCAGCCGTAACTCATTTAAAATCGTCCTTCCCCCTTCAGCTGGCAAACTCGCTCAATTAAATATTTAGGCATATTTCTTACACCTAACCCGACCTCCCTGTTCTGAGTGAACTTTATTCCCCTTTTGAACACAATTAGGTCTGACCTGCAGAAATGGACGCAGCTTGCTCATTCATAGTTGGGGTGAAATTAGCGTCGTGAAGATGAACATATTGCCCAGGCTGTTATTCCTGTTTCAGATGATTTCATATAGATTCCTCTGGGTTTCTTCACGTTACTACAATTGATAATTACAATTTACTCACTAAAACTAAGCGGGAAGGGGGCCTAGCCCTGCCAGACTTTAAGGCCCCATACTCACGAGCAAACATGTCTGCTGAAACTGGCCCGCAGGCCAGTTTCAGCAGACATGTTTGGTCGTGTGTGGGCGCGAGCGGGCCGAATTCCAGCAAACATTTGCCCGCCGGGCCTTTTCCCAGCAGACAAATATTCCTGGACTTGTTTTAAAACAGTCCGCTGGAATTCAGCCCGCTCGGACATGTACGGTCGTCAGTACAGACCTACCGTACATGTCCAGGCGCCCGCCGTCCCTCGCATGCGTCGAATGACTTCGACGCATGCGTGGAAGCATTTTAAAGGCGGGCCGCCCACGTCGCCGCGTCATTGTCGCGGCGACACCGCGTCATCGACGCGGCGACACCGCGGACACGCCCCGCGTATTGTTTACGCGCGGACTTCTGTACGATGGTGTGTACAACCATCGTACAGAAGCCCTCTGGCAGACATGTATGGTGGAAACGGTCCGACGGACCGCTTTCACCATACATGTTTGTCCGTGTGTACCCGGCCTAAGAGTTACTATTTAGCAAAAATCCGGAACAGAATTTTGGATTAGAAACATCAAAGATTCTAAACTGTGGGTGAACCTTGAAATAGAACTTAGTGGGGTGGATCTCTTCCCTCTAATGTGGTACCCCAGGAGATTCAGGAACCTCTCCGCAACCACCTCGCCTCCTACTTGGTCCACCCTTATGATGTGGGACGCACAAATGGCAGTATAACTCTTCCCTAATGCCACTCACTGGCCATGCATATTTCCCCCCAGGAACTTGGACCCCAAGTCTCACACCTGGAATTTCAGGCATGCTGCCTTTCTACATCAAGTGTCTACCGCCTCTGGCATTTTACCCCTCTCGTCACTTCTACCAACCTCTAATGTGTCTTTTATGGATCAATGGCAATACCAGCTTTCTGCATTTATAAACTCACTTCCAAAACATTTGCGCTTGGTTTCTGACCTGACACCGATTAAATCTGCCCTTATTGAACAGCCGATTGAGAAACCCATTTCTTACTTTTACCAAGCCCTGCAAACATTGTCGCCAATAGACAAGCTGGTTTTCCTTGACAAAGGGGAGAGAAGGACCTCCACAAAGAATTGTGAGAAGCACAAAGATCCACAACTGACGCACACCTCTTCAATATCCTCCAAAACAGCAAAAAATAAACTACAAGATGGCATTATACCCCAGTTGACTTGCACAAGGTTTCCCCCTCTATTTCCCCCATTTGCTGGTGTGGTTGTGGAGAGAGGGCGACCCATGCCCATGTATGGTGGTTCTGTCTGATCATCCGTCCCTACTGGCTGACTATATTACACTGGACCAGGTAATGACTAAGCGCTGATATTTGCATGAAACGCATCTACCTCTTTGTCCCCCTGCTCGATCTGTCAACCACTTGTCATATGAAGCTTTAAAAAAAAAAAAAAAGATTTTTGGAAGTGCAGCCGTCCGGAATTATTTCTTTACATTATACAGCATGCAAGCTGGGCTAGCACCCGACTAGTGTGTGTGGGGATTAACCAGAGACTCGCTCACCTGGAGCATCTTTTCTAGTTTCAAAAGAAATTCAAAGGATTTGAGTTTCCCAACGACCCATGGGTCATGCTGCTTCATTGTACAGACAAACCATTGGGAACGTATAAGAAACCGATAACGCCCCACTTGCTTAAAGGGACACTAAAGGCAAGATTTTTTTTGTTTAAAAATAACAAACATGTTATACTCACCTCCGCTGTGCAGTTCGTTTTGCACAGAGTGCAAAAAAGTTAAAGGGGTTAAATGCTAATAGTTTTTTTACCTTAAAGCGGGAGTTCACCCAATTATATAGCTTCATGCTCGTTTTGTCTAGGGGAATCGGCTAGTTGTTTTAAAATATGATCCGTACTTACCGTTTTCGAGATGCATCCTCTCCATCGCTTCCGGGTATGGGCTGCGGGAATGGGCGTTCCTTCTTGATTGACAGTCTTCCGAGAGGCTTCCGACGGTCGCATCCATCGCGTCACTAGTAGCCGAAAGAAGCCGAACGTCGGTGCGGCTCTATACTGCGCCTGCGCACCGACGTTCGGCTTCTTTCGGAAAATCGTGACGCGATGGATGCGACCGTCGGAAGCCTCTCGGAAGACTGTCAATCAAAATAGGAACGCCCAGTCCCGCAGCCCATACCCGGAAGCGGCGGAGAAGATGCATCTCGTAAACGGTAAGTACGGATCATATTTTAAAACAACTAGCCGATTCCCCTAGACAAAACGAGCATCCATCTAGGGGGAAATAGTGTCATGTGCGGGTGAACCTCCGCTTTAATGCATAGGATGCATTAAGGTAAAATATCTTTTACCTTTACAACCCCTTTAATGCGGCGAAGGCACTTCTCTCTAGGTTCTGGAAAGAGTTCACTATCCCCACTTTACGCGAATGGCTATTGGAGATGGACCATATATACCATGGAAGACCTCACCCACTCCCTTCACAACAAGTCAGATTTGTCCACCAAAATATGGTCCTGCTTGTTTGCCTTTAAATTCTCATCTGCCTATACGGATATTATGTCTCAAAATGTGCAAGTTGATCTTCATAGTTTATTATGCGTATTATCGGGGCCCCCCCCATTTCCCCCTATCCTCACTCTTTCCATCCCTCTCCTTTTTTCTCTTCTTCCTCATTTCCGTATGTTTGTTTTTGGGTTTTTCATTCTCTTGTGTGTATGGCATGAGCTGACCTACAAGGGCAGCCTATGTACTTATCTACTGTACACTACGACAATGTGACATACTGGATGGTGTTTGTTGGGCGCCCCCTGGCCCAGGGTATTTCTTTCACACTGAGGGAGTATTGCAGGCACTATAGCATTAAAAATAGCACCTGCAATCTGTCCTCAAACAGCTGCTCCATTGTCTCCAGTGTAAAAGCCCGAGGGTTTTCAAACTGGAGCGTGCTAGCAGGATGGTAAAAAAAAGTCCTGCTAGCCGCATCTTTGGAGCGGTGTGTTTACCACTCCTCCACCGCTCCTGCCCATTGAAATCAATAGGACAGCGTGGCTGGCGGTTTTAACCCTCTCTCAGCCGCTAGCGGGGGGTTAAAAGTGCCCTGCTAGCGGCTGAAGTGCTCCGCAAATCCGCCCATAGCGTCGGTGGTAAAAATAGCGATGCCAAGTCCTAGAGCTCGTCTGCTCAGTGTGAAAGGGGTTAACAAATAATAGTTTGTTACCAAGACCCCTTTCACACTGAGCAGACGAGTTCTAGGACTTGGCACCTGCCCACACTGCCAAAAGCACCAAAACCTGGTTCAATGACCGTGGGATTACTGTGCTCGATTGGCCAACAAACTCGCCTGACCGTTGAATCTATGGGGAATTGCCAAGAGAAAGACATGAGACCAAACAATGCAGAACAGCTTAAGGCCGCTATTGAAGCATCCTGGTCTTCCATAACACCTCAGCAGTGCCACAGGCTGATAGCTTCCATGCCACGCCACATTAAGGCAGTAATTGCTGCAAAAGGGTCCCAAACCATGTACAATCCTCGTATTATTGATTGCATGTAATATTCTAATTTTCTGAGATTGTGGATTTGGGGTTTTTAAGAGCTATAATCATCACAATTATGACAAATCACGGATTGAACTATCTTGCTTTGCATGTAAGGAGTCTATCTCATATATTAGTTTCACCTTTTAAGTTGCATTAGTGAAATAAATGAACTTTTGCACCATATTCAAATTTTTCGAGTTTCACCTGCATCTCCTAAACCTCCACAGTTTAGGAGACATTTACGATGGAGTCGTGCGCAGATGTCTACGGCGCACTTGCACGATTGTGCCGTTTCTAAAGGGGTCATGCCGTGAGCGAAGTCACGTCACTCCGGCCAGTCACAGAGCCGGAGTTCGTGGCCCCGGAAGGAAGAGGGGTGAAGATGGACGCTTGCTGCTTCCGGCTTCGGTTTCAGGCAAGTCACATGTAATGGGCTACTATGCGATGCATATTATTGTATAGATTGCATAGATTGTATTAAATTTAAAAAAACACAACACACACAGCTTAATGCATATACTTAAAGACATAGTACCTTTTCTTTTCAGCAGCAGGGGGAGGGATAATGCTACATTTCCACTTCACTTTGACATTTTCCTGAAACACAGTTCTGTTTAGTGCAATAAAGTAACGTTCCAATATGACCAGCCTCTGCTTTAGTCTCATGGCAGAGAGTGTGGTGGTTGCAGTCTGTACGGCAAGGGCTTGCTGTTCCTTTACTAAAACATGGAGGCATTCCTTCAGTTCACTCACATCTAGGACAGAAAGGAAAAGACAGATTTAAGTCTTTATGCATACAGTATTTTTTTTTTTTTTTAAACCAGCAAGGCAAAGTTACAATGTGCTAGTATGCGTCGCATACGCTGTAACCGCTGACAGGGCTTCAATCTTCATCCAGCAATCCTTCCAGGAAGACAAGCCGCGATGACATCACTCCTGCGCATGCACGCGGGAGCTGCTGTTCACAGGACTCGGAGGCTGGGTTACCACGATTGCGAATTGGATGTATGTTCCTCAGCATCCAATTTGCATGTCAGGAGACTGTGACCGGCTTTCAATGGAGTCGGTTCACACATCTCTGGGTGTGGCCACGGAGCGCACAGTAGAAGGATCCTGTGCGTCTCTGGGTCAGTTTCAGGTCCAAATTCAGGCAAAAATTCGGACCTGAAATAGTGAATGGGGACACAATGGACCCACTAATGCGTGTGAACCCAGCCTGACAGAACGGCACAGGTATGCCATTCCTTCAGAGCGCATGCACCGGTGGCTCCACAACTAAATATCTCCTAAACGGTGCAGGTTCAGGAGATATTTACTGTACCTCTATGCAAGTCTCTTGGCTTTTTTTTTTCCTGTTTCTAAATGCCCCTCCATGTTAAGCTATAAAGTTTACTTACTAAAAAGGTAAAATTTACTGTGCTATGCAAGCGCAGTTGCTAAATAATGTTTATAGGATTTTCTATATACACAGGTTTTACAAAAATAAAAATAAATCCTCCCATATTGTTTACTCCTAGTTCTAGATAGAAGCACCAAAGTGAAAGTTAGGATGTTAAATATTAATCTGAAGTCAAACAAAGCTGTAGATTCTTAGCCAAAAATCCTTAGCCTTGAACACCATTACATAAACCTCTTATGACTGTCCCTTTATGTCTGCTAGAGATCTCATTAGTATTTCGTAGAATTGTCAACACTATACCAGCAGCTGGCATTATACCCAGGATTGGTATTCAGTTCCTCCTCTTTTCTTATTTTTTTATTATTGTGGAAAAATCTACACAGGCAGCGGGTGTCCGTTACAACACACAAGACAGCACTATGAATAGTACAACTTTTACAGAAAAACAGAATACATGTGAAATCTTTGGATGGCATTTGTCAAATAGTTAAACCACAACTGAAGACAATGGGAAGAGAAAACATGCGTAGAACGTCTGACTGATAAATGAATCGACAGAAAAAAAAAAAAAAAAAAAAAAAAAAGACAACAATTGATCAGAGCGGGAAAAAAAAAAAAAAAAGGAGGGGGGGGGGGAGCATATAAAAAAGTGCCCAGGTCCGTCTCTACTTTTATTTATGGGACATTCCTCAATTAAAAGGAGGCCAATAAATGGCAAGTGATGAAGCCCTCAGGTCGGAAAAATCCAACGCTGCACAAAAACAAGAAAAAGGGTGCAGATTATCCTTAGCACCTTATTACAGCGTAACGGTAAACGGAACATACTCACAAACCAAGTAGACTGATGGCATATAAAACACAGAATCCAGAAGTCCACTCTCTGATCTCATGAACATGCGCATGACAATTCCAGCTTATGCGTTTCGATGAGCTGCAAAAGGTATAAAGCTGGAATTGTCATCCGCATGTTCATGATATTAGAGAGTGCATTTCTGGATTCTGCGTTTTATATGCCATCAGTATACTTGGTTTGTGAGTATATTATGATTGTTACCCTATAATAAAGTGCTAAAAAATAACATCCTCTTTCTTTCGTTTTTGTGCAGCGTTGGATTAGAAAATAAAAAAAGAAGGTACCATATATACTCGAGTATAAGCCGACCCGTATACAAGCCGAGGCACCCAATTTTACCACAAAAAAAAATGGGAAAACGTATTGACTCACGTATAAGCCTAGGGTGTCCATGTCCATGCCTCACTGTGCCCATGCCTAGACTGACGTTAACATGGGAGTCTATGGCAGGGGTGCTCGGCTTTGAAAGAAAAAACAAAAAAAACAGTGCTCCCCAGCCGTAGGTCTCCCAGACAACAAGCTTTGAACACATGTAGAGGAGAAATGGGTCTACATGTGTGCCAAGTTCCGGGTCGAGGGGACCTACGACCGACACCGGGTCCGCAAAGTCACCGGAGAAATTACCGTTTAACATGGGAGTCTATGGAAGGGGTGCCCACCTTTGGGGAAAAAAAAAAAAAGAAGGTTGGTGCTCCCCGGTCATAGGTCCCCCAGACAACAAACTTTGCACACTTGTAGAGTGGGGCTACATGCGTGCCAAGTTTGGGGTCCAGGGGACCTACGGTCCCCAAAGTGAGAGATCAGGCGCAAAAAAGGTGACTCGAGTATAAGCCGAGGGGGGCATTTTCAGCACACACAAAAAAAAAAAAAAAAGCTGAAAAACTTGGCTTATACTCGAGTATATACGGACATAATTATATTACTGACCACCAATTATTAAAATACCCCTGTATAGTTATGATTACATTACTACCTAATAATGGTTACTCTTTTATAGAGTATAATATTAGCACAGTGGCTAAGCAGTTAGCACTTCTGCCCAGCAGCATGGGGGTCATTGGTTCAAATCCCAACCACGGCACTACCTGCATGGAGTTTGCATTTTCTCCCTGTGCCTGCGTGGGTTTCCTCTGGGTACTCTGGTTTCCTCCTACACTAAAGATTAATTGGCTGCTTGCCTAAATTATCCCTGGTATGTGTATGAATGCAAGTTATGAACCTTAGATTGTAAGCACCTTGAGGGGCAGGGACTGACGTGAATGTAGAATATAAGTAAAGTGCTGTGTAAATTGATGGCACTATATAAGTGCCTATAACAAATAATAATAGTATAATAGTATAGTTGTCATGTTACTAAGCCATGATCATTAGAATACTCTTGTATGGTTATGACCACATTACTAACCACTTCTTTTAAAAAGACACTTAAAAAGAAAAAAAAAGGTATCAGAAATAAAATTAGAACGCCTAAAATACAAATCTTTAATTGTAAAGTTTCTTACTATATAAAAAAAAAAAACTACAAAATCCAAACACTTCCAGAAAAGCAATTCTCTTTTCTTGTGAGGAAAAAAAAAAAAAAGAGCGGGGCGGAGATAAAAATTGTATGAAAAGACATACATGTCTACTTCAAAACATAGATTTCCTAGGTCTTTATCATGTCCCACTAAATGATTACTAAACCAGTTCTTGGAGATTACAGATTAGTTGCATGGTTTCTATTCTCCGTGAATATCATCTTTCTAAACGCCCTTCAGCTAAAGAAGGTGTGAATTCCTGTTGAGCTTATGCTGACCTATACCAGAATATTAAAAATACATCTTCACCAGAGTGGGCCAAAGAAATATATTGATTTCTGGGTTGTTTACATGATTTTAGATGCTATAGCTGAACTCCAGCAGAAAAAGACATAACATAGTATGTAGTCATTAAAGAACCAAAGTCATTTTTTATTGAGTATGGGGAGATTTTTCTTTGCTTCCTGTCTCGATAAATAGAAGGCCATCACTAATTGGCTTGGGATGGAAATAGTGACATCTGTCTGTGTCAGCACTGCGGCCAATCAGAGGAAGCCTTGTATTTACTGATAAAAATACTATGTGTGAATAGTTGAGAAGCACGCCACAGCCCCCACTCAATTGTGTTCTGGCAGCAGACAGGCACTCCCCATACCACTGCCAGGACACAATGCTGTATATTGTATGCGACTGATGTTTGATACAATTTATACAGTGCTGGCAGAAGCCGAATCACTTAGTAGAAAGTAGAAAGTATAAAGAGTTCTTGGCCAAAACAAATTATTTAAGGCAAAGTGAACCTGGAGTTTGGCTTTAAGCCAACCCAAAGCACTGTGGGAAACCCTAGTCATGGAATTAGAGATTTGCTTTCACAACATGTATATGTATAAGAAAACAGCTTTAGTATCCATTCACATGTCTACAACTTTGGCTTTGACCAAGGTAAAGGAATTTGCTTGTGCTCTACAAAGTCACTAGACATGTGCAGAACAGAAAAAAAATAAAATTAGTTTAACGTGGTTTCGTTATTTTCGAATGAATTCCAAGTTTTCAGAACGATTCCAATTTTGTGTGAAGAATATCTAGTCGTTAAGGAGCGGGCAAGGAAGCCGGCCGCCACTTCCTTAACAACCGATGACTCGTTAGCGGGTTTCCCCACTGACATCTGAATGTAAACAAAGGAACGATGGGAAAAAAAAAATATATACCACATACACACAAGCGTGTGGTTGCGCCCCCTGCACAACCCCCCCCCCCCCCATATCTATACTAGGCACTTTGGGTCTGGTATGGATTTTAAGGGGAACCCCACGCCAAAAGGAGGTTAAAAAAAATTATATTTTTTTTTATCTCCCATCTATCTATAAAATAATATTTTATCCCCCCCCCCCCATTGAACCATACAGGCCACATGGTTCTCCCCCTCACCCACATGGTTCTCCCACCGCACTGTGTCCCCATGTTAATGGGGGGGGGGTGCTTTGGGGACAAGGGCCTCTTCCCCACAACCCTAGCCGGTGGTCGTGGGGGTCTGCCGGTGGGAGGCTGATCAGAATTTGGAAGCCCTTTTTAATAAGAGGGCTCCTAGATACTGCCCCATATCAATGAGTATAGTACCGCTTGCACAGCCCCCCTTTCCGGACCTGCCAAGCTGCATGGTCATATAAAAGGTCTGGTATGGATTCCTACCAGCTTTTTTTTTTTTACATTTTGGTGTGGGGGTTCTCCTTAAAAATTCATACTAGACCCAAAAGGGCCTGGTATAAAATAGAGGGGACCCCATGTAGTTTTTTTTTGTTTTGTTTTTTAGAATAGCAAGTCACATGTATATCATGCAGGTGAGACTTTGTGACTTTTGAGGGTTTATACAAGTCTATCGCCCTCAAGTTGCATGAAAGTTTTACAAAAGTAGTGTAGGAACAACTTTAGGTTGCCCATATATGAACTGTACCCATTAGGAAACATGAGGTGCGACTTGGGGTCCAAAGTCACATGATAAGTCACACACACGAGTGAATGGGGCCTAAAATAGGTTTTGCCAATGTGGTTTCGGCTGGACACATTAAATTGAAAGAAGAGCTAAGCATACATTATACAATTTTCCTTTAAATTTACCAAAACCATACAATATGAAGTCAAACCTAAATACTTTCAAATTTCTGTGCAATCAGGCAGGCCTTTGCACTACATACTGTAGTTGAAGGTAAATTTAAAGGACATTGAATAAGAAAATTGTATAAGTTTTGGAGTGCAGCTTATATTTACTTTTCAATTCAATAAGATGTTTAAGCCTGGTTCACACCTACCGTATTCTCCGGCGTATAAGACGACTGGGCGTAAAAAAGACGACCCCCTAATTTTCCAGGAAAAATGTTGGTTTTGGGATATACTCGCCATATAAGACTACCCCCTTCCTACTAGTCTTTCTGGAAGCTGAGGGGTAGCCAGAACTGCTGACAGAAACAGTTTTTTTCAAATCTCACTGTGCCATTACATTACATCCCCCCACTGTGCCTGAACTTGCCCCCCCACTGTGCGAACAGTGCAATCACTCACGTTTTTCTGAATCGACTACCAGGCCGTGACAGTCTCTGTGCTGCGAGCGTCAATGATTTGAAAGACGCTCCTTCTCCTCAGACAGTCCTGTTATAGGCAGAACACAAATCTTCCCAGCAGCGCCTCTGTTCTGTTTTGCCTATCACGGACGTCTTCTCATCTCGTCCGAGGATGAGGGGGCATCTGTGATAGGAGGAACACAGAACAGAGGCGCTGCTGGGAAGATTTGTGTTCCACCTATCACAGGACAGTCTGAGGAGAAGGCGTGGCTTTTAAATCATTGACGCTCGCAGCACGGAGACCGTCCCCGGCGTATAAGACGACCCCCGACTTTGGATGCATTTTTTTGCATCCAGAAAGTCGTCTTATACGCCGGAAAATACGGTATGCATTTTTTAGTGCGTTTTCAGTTTTGCAGAAACACACTACAGTTCATTTAACATGTTTTCTATGGATGTAGTTCACATCTGTGCATTTTATAGAAAGGGCCAGGAACTTTTTTTCTGTTTTTTGGTTCCATAGACTTCAATGATTTAAAGAGGTGTGTTGAAAAAATGCAAAATGCACCTGTACAAGTGTGAATCGGGCCTTAAAGAGGAACTGCAGTCTGCTCACATAATTTGTAATACAAACATCTTTGCCATTCTGAAGCTTCCCTCCACCCACTTTGCATATTATTTTATATATACTGTGATTCTGTACTTGCCAAATATGCTGCAGAAATCTCCCTCCACCGAGTCTGGCTGCAGCCATTCTAACTGTGGGCAGCTGAAGCTTCTGCCTGTAACTTCCTGGTTTTGCACAAAGGTAGAGAGATGGCATAAGCCTAGGCTTTTTTTTACCAGACAAGAAAACAGGAAGTGGGCAGTATAAGGTAGGAAAAAAAAAAAATGTTTTACCATCCAAAAAGGTAAAACAAGGGCAGAGGATTTAATAGTGGAAAGATTGAAAAAAAAAAAGACTGGAGTTTTGATTTAAATAAAATGGCTTTGTACCTATAGAAAATATATTGCACATGTTCAAGAGCAAAAAATTGAATATTATATATATATATATATATATATATATATATATATATATATATATATATATATATATATATATATATATATATATATATATATACACATACACACATATACACACACATATATACACACACACACTTTAGAACCCCCTATTACCTGGCTGTCTGCCCCACACCCAGCTGTCCATTATGGTTTTGGCCTTATAGTTTGGTATTGGCACGTCCTCTTCCTCCTTCTTCTCTTTATCATTCTGATCATCCTTTTTTGAGCTGGCCTGGATTTCATTTACTTCATCTAGAAGAGAGCATTGTAAGCATGGCTCATTATTTGGCATCATAAAATACTATTAAAAAAAATAAACCACATCTGTATATTTATATACCATATTTCAATAGAACTAGGAAGGAGAACGTCACTTTAAGTCCTTCCTAAAGCCTCGTACACACAATCGGATTTTCCAATGGGAATTGTGTGATGACCATTTGTATGCTCCATTGGACAATTGTTGTCGGATTTGGATGGCACACTTTAAAATTTTCCGCAAACAACAAACAGTCTCAGGATTTTCCGAGCGTGTGTACACAAGCCCATCGAACAAAAGTACAAACACGCATGCTCGGAAGCAATGCTCACCAAACACATTAGCAGAGGGTGTCCAAAGGGTGGCGCTAAAGAGCTGAAAGACTACGTAGTACGTAACCAAGTTTGTGTTTGTCGGCCGTTTGTATGCAAGACAAGTTTTTGGCCAACGCCCTTCAGACAAACGTCCTACGCTTTGTCCGCAGAAAATCCGATCGTGTGTATGAGGCTTTACACTCTTCTGCATCTTTTGTTCTTTGTTACTTTACTGGTTATCCTGAACTGTCTTTGGGCCCATTCGCACCAGCCAGATCAGCGGTAGTGCATTAACACTTGTTGCTTCAGTGCCGCCATTTAAACTTGCTGGTCAACAGACCAAAAATCATGTGTGCTGGATTTTCAGGGCACCACAATGCACAGTAGTGGATTATCACACATTGCGCTGTAAGGCAGGTAAACTGTGGAAGAATTAAAAGTGGATGTAAACCCAATTTTTTTTTTTTTTTTTTTTTTGATGTCACAATGTAGAGAATAAGATTTCCTATCATCTGTGCCCATGTCTTGCCACACAG